>NC_074691.1:34544383-34553413 GCF_029448725.1 Salvelinus fontinalis
AAAACCTGTGCAAGCTTGTTATCGGTGTCAGCCAATTGCAACTTTAAAAAACGTATAGCTTAGACTGGCCAGGTCCAGATGAAACTGGTTCCAGCCGCACACCTCTCTCTCTTGCGCCTGTTGCTGAGGAGAGAGAGAGAGACGAGTCTAGGCTGATGGCGAAGATGAAGGCCTTTTTCATTGAAGTACAATGGAAGTTAGAGTAGAACGAGTAAGCCGAGAATGGGACTGTCCTCTGTGGGGAGAAGGGGACTGTCCTCTGTGGGGAGAAGGGGACTGTCCTCTGTGGGGAGAAGGGGACTGTCCTCTGTGGGGAGAATGGGACTGTCCTCTGTGGGGAGAAGGAGACTGTCCTCTGTGGGGAGAATGGGACTGTCCTCTGTGGGGAGAAGGGGACTGTCCTCTGTGGGGAGTAGGGGACTGCCGTCTGTGGGGAGAAGGGGACTGTCCTCTGTGGGGAGTAGGGGACTGCCGTCTGTGGGGAGAAGGAGACTGTCCTCTGTGGGGAGAAGGAGACTGTCCTCTGTGGGGAGAAGGGGACTGTCCTCTGTGGGGAGTAGGGGACTGTCCTTTGTGGGGAGAAGGGGACTGTCCTCTGTGGGGAGAAGGGGACTGTCCTCTGTGGGGAGAATGGGACTGTCCTCTGTGGGGAGAAGGGGACTGTCCTCTGTGGGGAGAATGGGACTGTCCTCTGTGGGGAGAATGGGACTGTCCTCTGTGGGGAGAAGGGGACTGTCCTCTGTGGGGAGAAGGAGACTGTCCTCTGTGGGGAGAATGGGACTGTCCTCTGTGGGGAGAATGGGACTGTCCTCTGTGGGGAGAAGGAGACTGTCCTCTGTGGGGAGAAGGAGACTGTCCTCTGTGGGGAGTAGGGGACTGCCCTCTTTGGGGAGAAGGAGACTGTCCTCTGTGGGGAGAAGGGGACTGCCCTCTGTGGGGAGAAGGAGACTGTCCTCTGTGGGGAGAAGGTGACTGCCCTCTGTGGGGAGAAGGGGACAGTCCTCTGTGGGGAGAAGGAGACTGCCCTCTGTGGGGAGAAGGAGACTGCCCTCTGTGGGGGGAATGGGACTGTCCTCTGTGGGGAGAAGGGGACTGTCCTCTGTGGGGAGTAGGGGACTGCCCTCTGTGGGGAGAAGGAGACTGTCCTCTGTGGGGAGAAGGTGACTGCCCTCTGTGGGTGGAATGGGACTGTCCTCTGTGGGGAGAAGGGGACTGTCCTCTGTGGGGAGTAGGGGACTGTCCTCTGTGGGGAGAAGGAGACTGTCCTCTGTGGGGAGAAGGAGACTGTCCTCTGTGGAGAGAAGGGGACTGTCCTCTGTGGGGAGAGGGGGACTGCCCTCTGTGGGGAGTAGGGGACTGTCCTCTGTGGGGAGAGGGGGACTGCCCTCTGTGGGGAGTAGGGGACTGTCCTCTGTGGGGAGAGGGGGACTGCCCTCTGTGGGGAGTAGGGGACTGCCCTCTGTGTAAAATGTAAAAAAGTAGACATTGAATATCCCTTTGAGCATGGTGAAGTTATTAATTACTCTTTGGACGGTGTATCAATACACCCAGTCACCACAAGGATACAAAGATTTCTAACTCAGTTGCCGGAGAGGAAGGAAACTGCTCCGGGATTTCACCATGAGACCAATGGTGACTTTAGTTCCAGAGTTTAAATGGCTGTGATAGAAGAAAACTGAGGATGGATCAACAATGTAGTTACTCCACAATACTAACCTAAATGACAGAGTGAAAAAAAGGAAGCCTGTGCAGAATAAAATATATTCCAAAACGTGCATCCTTGTTTGCAACAAAGCACTAAAGTAAAACTGCATAACATGTGGCAATGAAATGCACTTTCTGTCCTGAATACAAAGCGTTATGTTAGACACTTACCCAGAAAGACTCACAGTTGTAATCGCTGCCAAAGCTTATTTTAACATGTATTGACTCAGTGGGTTGAGAACTTCTCTAATCAAGATATATTAGCATATTACTTTTCCACTTTTTTTATTTTTATTTTATTTATTTTTTACAAATGTTCGAATTTTTCATTTACATAAAATTACAGAGTATTTTGTGTCGATCGTTGACGGAAAATGACAATTTAATCAATTTTAATCCCACCTTCTAACACAAAAACAAATGTGGAAAAAGTCAAGTTGTGTGAATACTCTCTGAAGGCTCTGTGCATGTCTGTTTGGGTCTGCTTTTCTGTGTGTGTGTGTGTGTGTGTGTGTGTGTGTGTGTGTGTGTGTGTGTGTGTGTGTGTGTGTGTGTGTGTGTGTGTGTGTGTGTGTGTGTGTGTGTGTGTGTGTGTGTGTGTGTGTGTGTGTGTGTGTGTGTGTGTGTGTGTGTGTGTGTGTGTGTGTGTGTGTGTGTGTGTGTGTGTGTGTAAGAGAGAGTCTCACTGGGAGCATTATGGAAACGTTTGAGAATGTGGTGGTAGTGTTGCCTTTCTGTCTACAGAACACACACAGACACACAGACACACAGACACACAGACACACAGACACACAGACACACAGACACACAGACACACAGACACACAGACACACAGACACACAGACACACAGACACACAGACACACAGACACACAGACACACAGACACACAGACACACAGACACACAGACACACAGACACACAGACACACAGACACACAGACACACAGACACACAGACACACAGACACACAGACACACAGACACACAGACACACAGACACACAGACACACAGACACAGACACAGAGACAGAGACAGAGACAGAGACAGAGACAGAGACAGAGACAGAGACAGACACAGAGACAGACACAGACACAGACACAGACACAGACACACACACACACACACACACACACACACACACACACACACTTACACACACACAGACACACTTACACACTGACAATAAATTCACCACAAGATCGTTATTTACATTTACGACTAAATAAAACTGAGGCATTCTACTGAAGTCCTGCCTCACAATGTCGCTGCAGCTTCCTGGTAGCTATGACAACAGAGGCTGCAACACAATATATATTTATAACTAACCGAAGATAGTGTCATATGTGTCGTTTTCCAACGGGAGCAAATAAAGTAGTGCACTATATAGGGAGTAGGGCCCTGGTCTATAGTAGTACACTCTATAGGGAATAGGGCTCTGGTCTAAAGTAGTGCACTATATAGGGAATAGGGCCCTGGTCTAAAGTAGTGCACTATATAGGGAATAGGGCCCTGGTCTAAAGTAGTGCACTATATAGGGAATAGGGCCCTGGTCTATAGTAGTACACTATATAGGGAATAGGGCCCTGGTCTAAAGTAGTGCACTATATAGGGAATAGGGCCCTGGTCTAAAGTAGTGCACTATATAGGGAATAGGGCCCTGGGCTAAAGTAGTGCACTATATAGGGAATAGGGCCCTGGTCTATAGTAGTACACTATATAGGGAATAGGGCCCTGGTCTAAAGTAGTGCACTATATAGGGAATAGTGCTCTGGTCTATAGTAGTGCACTATATAGGGAGTAGGGCCCTGGTCTATAGTAGTGCACTATATAGGGAGTAGGGCCCTGGTCTATAGTAGTGCACTATATAGGGAATAGGCCTCTGGTCTAAAGTAGTGCACTATATAGGGAATAGGGCTCAGGTCTAAAGTAGTGCACTATATAGGGAATAGGCTGCCCTTTGAGGTTCCTATGAGGCTGTGAGGAAATGGATAGCAATATCCTGTCACTGCCTTGCACGCTATCTTGGCCCCCTCACCGCTGTCCTCATTTTAACTACAATGTGATTGGGTTTTGGGAAGAGCCACATGACAACAACAAAAAATACGTTACAGTTTACTATAGAATACTATAGTACTTACTAATTCAATATTATTCTGTAGTAAACGTGTCACGCCCTGACCATAGAGAGCCTTGTTATTCTCTATTTTGGTTAGGTCATGGTGTGACTAAGGTGGGTAAATCTAGTTTTTTTTTTATATTTCTATGTTGGCCTGAATTGGTTCCCAATTAGAGGCAGCTGTTTCTCGTTGTCTCTGATTGGGGATCATATTTAGGCAGCCATTTTCCCCACTGTGTTTTGTGGGATCTTGTTTTTGAGTCAGTGCATGTTGCACCTCAGTACTGTACGGTCGTTGTTGGTTTCTTGTTTTAAGTTTCAACGTAAAGATGTGGAACTCCAGTCAGGTTGCGCCTTCGTCCGTCTCTACACACGATCAAAACTGTAGTATACTGTAGAGTACTATACTACACACTGTAGGATTCCTTGATCATGTGTAGTACTTACTATAGAATTCTGTAGCAAACTATAGAATACCATACTACACACTGTAGTATCCCTGGATCATGTGTAGTACTTACTACAGAATGTTGTAGTATACTGTAGAGTACTACACTACACACTGTAGTATTCCTTGATCATGTGTAGTACTTACTATAGAATGTTGTAGTATACTGTAGAGTACTACACTACACACTGTAGTATTCCTTGATCATGTGTAGTACATACTATAGAATGTTGTAGTATACTGTAGAGTACTACACTACACACTGTATTTATATGCTAATAATAATTTTGCATATGTCCCGCCCATTCTCCTCCCCCATGGCCCGATATGTGACACCCATGACTGAAAAACCTACATGCCAAGTATAGACTATTAATTATGTTATCTGCATGTCATTGAATAGAGCAGAAATAATGAATGTCAATAGCCCACTGTTACCCGGGCCCTGAACAAGGCAGCTAACCCACTGTTCCCTGGGCCCTGAACAAGGCAGCTAACCCACTGTTCCCCGGGCCCTGAACAAGGCAGCTAACCCACTGTTCCCCGGGCCCTGAACAAGGCAGCTAACCCACTGTTCCTAGGCCGTCATTGAAAATAAGAATCATAGACCTCTGTACAAAAAAAGCCTGCAGCTGGTTCCCCTCCACTCAATCACAACAAACAAACAGTTGAATTGAATCCTTGTCATATGAAGAGAAATTATAGATAAAACAGAATTAGTGCTCATCGGCCATTGGACATAAACATTACACAGCAAGTTGGAAATCGCAAATTCAAAAAAAAATTGGTATGGAAGGAATCAGTGGTTAACTGCAAGAGTTGCAAAGCAATCACTAGCCTGCTATTCAGTGGAGTGGGTGTGTGGTCCAAGTCTGGGTTTAAGGGTCTCTTTTCCAAGCTTAAAAAGGGATAAATATTCACATTCAACGCCATGGGACAGAAAAGGTTGAATACATTGGCCATGCTGTCAATCCAGCATGACTTCTGGCGCATTCAAAACAACTGGGCTCTGGAAAATCTCAGACTTCTGCTGCATTCAAAATAACTGGAATCTGGGAAATCTCATACTTCTGCTGCATTCAAAACAACTGGAAACTTGGAAATCTCATACTTCTGCTGCATTCAAAACAACTGGAAACTGGGAAATCTCAGACTTCTGCTGCATTCAAAACAACTGGGAACTGGGAAATCTCAGACTTCTGCCGCATTCAAAACAACTGGAAACTGGGAAATCTCAGACTTCTGCTGCATTCAAAACAACTGGGAACTGGGAAATCTCAGACTTCTGGCGCATTCAAAACAACTGGAAACTGGGAAATCTCAGACTTCTGCTGCATTCAAAACAACTGGGAACTGGGAAATCTCAGACTTCTGCTGCATTCAAAACAACTGGGAACTGGGAAATCTCAGACTTCTGCCACATTCAAAACAACTGGAAACTGGGAAATCTCAGACTTCTGCTGCATTCAAAACAACTGGGAACTGGGAAATCTCAGACATCTGCTGCATTCAAAACAACTGGGAACTGGGAAATCTCAGACTTCTGCTGCATTCAAAACAACTGGGAACTGGGAAATCTCAGACTTCTGCTGCATTCAAAACAACTGGGAACTGGGAAATCTCAGACTTCAGTGAGTTCAAGACAACTGGGAACTCAAGAAAAATAAAACGAGCTCCGACTTAACCTGCCCTTTCCTTATCTACACTGAAATAATATCATTTCACTAGTCCTCTATTATAATTGATGTATTTATCATTAATACTTGTGGTTGAATATATATATATATATATTTATGTATCTACTGTAGGTCCTATGGATACAACAATACATATCAATGTGGATACAACTTATAATGAGCACCTTGTGAAAACCAACCTGACAATATTTAAGATTTTGATACAGAAACTTTGATCGTTTTTGGTACGGTTGTGTCAATCATTTATTTTCGCAGATTTTTTGGGGGGGGTACACTCACATGGCAATCATAGACTAAAATAGTGAATTCTGGTGTGTGGAATAGAGAGGAGGTGGAGTTGTGTTTGTCCACGCAGTCATGGGTGAACAGGGAGTACAGGAGGGGACTAAGTACGCACCCCTGAGGGGCCCCCGTGTTGAGGATCAGCGTGGCAGATGTGTTGTTGCCTACTCTTACCACCTGGGGGTGGCCCGTCAGGAAGTCCAGGATCCAGCTGCAGAGCGAGGTGTTTAGTCCCAGGGTTCTTAGCTTATTGATGAGCTTTGAGGGCACTATGGTGTTGAACGCTGAGCTGTAGTCAACGAACAGCATTCTCACATAGGTGTTCCTTTTGTCCAGGTGGGAAAGGGCAGTGTGGAGTGCAATGGAGATTGCGCCATCTGTGGATCTGTTGGGGCGGTATGCAAATTGGAGTGGGGTCTAGGGTTTCTGGGATGATGGTGTTGTGAGCCATGACCAGCCTTTCAAAGCACTTCATGGCTACAAGACGTGAGTGCTACGGGTCGGTAGGGATTTTGTGTTCTGTGGTTCTAATTACACCCCCGAAAATGTTAACTCCCTCAGCATTGGGACACGTGTGAAAAGATGTGAAGGGGAAGTGGGAAGTGTGGGAGAATACGGGATTCAGCCTCTTTCAACCCGTTTTCTATTTCTTTTGTAATTCTCCATCCCTTTCAGCCAATGAAAAGTTCTCCCGACATGCAGGCTTTTTCTACAGCAGTATGTCAGTTTGTGGTGGTCTGCAGCTGGGATGCTAATGGATGGGAGTGTTTACAGGAAGGATGCTGCTGTATAAGTCGAAGCGATTTAAAGGAGAATGATGAGAGAGAGAGAAGTGGGGCGGTAGAGAGACTGAGGTGGGGGGTAGAGAGAGAGAGGTGGGGTGTAGAGAGAGAGAGAAGTGGGGGGGTAGAGAGACTGAGGTGGGGGGTAGAGAGAGAGGTGGGAGGTAGAGAGAGAGGTGGGGGGTAGAGAGACTGAGGTGGGGGGTAGAGAGATAGAGGTGGGGGGTAGAGAGAGAGGTGGGAGGTAGAGAGAGAGAGAAGTAGGGGGGTAGAGAGACTGAGGTGGGGGGTAGAGAGAGAGAGGTGGGAGGTAGAGAGAGAGGTGGGGGGGTAGAGAGAGAGAGGTGGGGGGGTAGAGAGACTGAGGTGGGGGGGTAGAGAGAGAGAGGTGGGAGGTAGAGAGAGAGGTGGGGGGTAGAGAGAGAGAGAGGTGGGGGGTAGAGAGAGAGAGATGGGGGGTAGAGAGAGAGAGGTGGGGGGTAGAGAGAGAGAGGTGGGGGGGTAGAGAGAGAGGTGGGGGGTAGAGAGAGAGAGGTGGGGGGTAGAGAGAGAGAGGTGGGGGGTAGAGAGAGAGAGGTGGGGGGGTAGAGAGAGAGGTGGGGGGGGTAGAGAGAGAGGTGGGGGGTAGAGAGAGAGGTGGGGGTAGAGAGAGAGAAGTGAGGGGGTAGAGATAGAGAAGTGGGGGGATAGAGAGAGAGAGGTGGGGGGTAGAGAGAGAGAGGTGGGGGGGTAGAGAGAGAGGTGGGGGTAGAGAGAGAGAGAAGTGGGGGGGTAGAGAGAGAGGTGGGGGGTAGAGAGAGAGAGGTGGGAGGTAGAGAGAGAGAGTTGGGGGGGTAGAAAGAGAGGTGGGGGGGTAGAGAGAGAGAGGTGGGAGGTAGAGAGAGAGAGGTGGGGGGTAGAGAGAGAGAGGTGGGAGGTAGAGAGAGAGGTGGGGGGGTAGAGAGAGAGAGAGAGAGAGAGAGAGAGAGAGAGAGAGAGAGAGAGAGAGAGAGAGAGAGAGAGAGAGAGAGAGAGAGAGAGAGAGAGAGAGAGAGGTGGGCATAGCGAGAGAGAAAGGTGGGGGGTAGAGAGAGAGGTAAACACCAAATTGAGAATCTGCAATTCTGCAAAAATATCCTCCGTGTACAATGTAAAACACCAAATAATGCATGTAGAGCAGAATTAAGCCGATACCCGCTAAATATCAAAATCCAGAAAAGAGACGTTAAATTCTACAACCACCTGAAAGGAAGTGATTCCCAAACCTTCCATAACAAAGCCATCACCTACAGAGAGATGAACCTGGAGAAGAGTCCCCTAAGCAAGCTGGTCCTGGGGCTCTGTTCACAAACACAAACACACCCCACAGAGCCCCAGGACAGAAACACAATTAGACCCAACCAAATCATGAGAAAACAAAAAGATAATTACTTAACACATCGGAAAGAATTAACAAAAGAACAGAGAAAACTAGAATGCTATTTGGCCCTAAACAGAGAGTATACAGTGGCAGAATACCTGACCACTGTGACTGGCCCTAAACAGAGAGTACACAGTGGCAGAATACCTGACCACTGTGACTGACCCAAACTTAAGGAAAGCTTTGAATATGTACAGACTCAGTGAGCATAGCCTTGCTGTTGAGAAAGGCCGCCGTAGGCAGACATGGCTCTCAAGAGAAGACAGGCTATGTGCACACTGCCCACAAAATGAGGTGGAAACTGAGCTGCACTTCCTAACCTCCTGCCAAATGTATGACCATATTAGAGACAGACATATTTCCCTCAGATGACACAGATCCACAAAGAATTTTAAAACAAATCCAATTTTGATGAACTCCCATGTCTACTGGGTGAAATACCACGGTGTTTCATCACAGCAGCAAGATGTGTGACCTGCTGCCACAAGAAAAGGTCAACCAGTTTATTTTGTTTATTATTTATTTCACTTGCTTTGGCAATGTTAACATATGTTTCCCATGCCAATACATCCCAAAAAAATTAATTGAGCTGTGAGGGCAGA
>NC_074691.1:34553512-34603512 GCF_029448725.1 Salvelinus fontinalis
CCTTCTAAACCCTACTACCACAAAACCTAGCTTACTTCCTCTCCCTCCCAGGCAGCTAGCCCTACCCAGCAGGCCATGCCATTCCTGCAATTGAGTGAGTAATGAACTTATTCCACTGAGTGGTTTTCAGGTTGCACTCTACACCAGGCTGTAAATCCGGCAAAATAGCAAATTAGAAAAAAAACTGGAGGAAATAAATAATAGCTAAAAAAAATCCATAGTACTGTCCTTCACTCACCATAAATCCAGTAAAGGTCTCAGTCAGTTTGTGTCAACCCTATCTTCCCGCTCTTCTGGCCGACGGTCAGTAGCCATCTGAGGCTTTCTGTGGTCTTCTGGAGTTATTAGATAACAATGGGTAAGTATCTGGAATGTATCCTGATGATCGTAATAATTGTATCTAACTCCAACTCTGTTTCCCCCCTTTCTTTCTTTCTTTCTTTCTTTCTTTCTTTCTTTCTTTCTCTCTCTCTACTTTTACATTTTTTTTATATACACTGCTCAAAAAAATAAAGGGAACACTTAAACAACACAATGTAACTCCAAGTCAATCACACTTCTGTGAAATCAAACTGTCCACTTAGGAAGCAACACAGATTGACAATACATTTCACATGCTGTTGTGCAAATGGAATAGACAAAAGGTGGAAATTATAGGCAATTAGCAAGACACCCCCAATAAAGGAATGGTTCTGCAGGTGGTGACCACAGACCACTTCTCAGTTCCTATGCTTCCTAGCTGATGTTTTGGTCACTTTTGAATGCTGGCGGTGCTCTCACTCTAGTGGTAGCATGAGACGGAGTCTACAACCCACACAAGTGGCTGAGTTAGTGCAGTTCATCCAGGATGGCACATCAATGCGAGCTGTGGCAAAAAGGTTTGCTGTGTCTGTCAGCGTAGTGTCCAGAGCATGGAGGCTCTACCAGGAGACAGGCCAGTACATCAGGAGACGTGGAGGAGGCCGTAGGAGGGCATCAACCCAGCAGCAGGACCGCTACCTCTGCCTTTGTGCAAGGAGCTGCACTGCCAGAGCCCTGCAAAATGACCTCCAGCAGGCCACAAATGTGCATGTGTCAGCATATGGTCTCACAAGGGGTCTGAGGATCTCATCTCGGTACCTAATGGCAGTCAGGCTACCTCTGGCGAGCACATGGAGGGCTGTGCGGCCCCACAAAGAAATGCCACCCCACACCATGACTGACCCACCGCCAAACCGGTCATGCTGGAGGATATTGCAGGCAGCAGAACGTTCTCCACGGCGTCTCCAGACTCTGTCACGTCTGTCACATGTGCTCATGTGCTCAGTGTGAACCTGCTTTCATCTGTGAATTTGCCAATCTTGGTGTTCTCTGGCAAATGTCAAACGTCCTGCACGGTGTTGGACTGTAAGCACAACCCCCACCTGTGGACGTCGGGCCCTCATACCACCCTCATGGAGTCTGTTTCTGACCGTTTGAGCAGACACATGCACATTTGTGGCCTGCTGGAGGTCATTTTGCAGGGCTCTGGCAGTGCACCTCCTTGCACAAAGGCAGAGGTAGCGGTCCTGCTGCTGGGTTGTTGCCCTCCTACGGCCTCCTCCACGTCTCCTGATGTACCGGCCTGTCTCCTGGTAGCGCCTCCATGCTCTGGACACTACGCTGACAGACACAGCAAACCTTTTTGCCACAGCTCACATTGACGTGCCATCCTGGATGAGCTGCACTACCTGAGCCACTTGTGTGGGTTTTAGACTCCGTCTCATGCTACCACTAGAGTGAGAGCACCGCCAGCATTCAAAAGTGACCAAAATATCAGCTAGGAAGCATAGGAACTGAGAAGTGGTCTGTGGTCACCACCTGCAGAACCATTCCTTTATTGGGGGTGTCTTGCTAATTGCCTATAATTTCCACCTTTTGTCTATTCCATTTGCACAACAGCATGTGAAATGTATTGTCAATCAGTGTTGCTTCCTAAGTGGACAGTTTGATTTCACAGAAGTGTGATTGACTTGGAGTTACATTGTGTTGTTTAAGTGTTCCCTTTATTTTTTTGAGCAGTGTATATATTTTTTTACATCCTTGGACTTTTTCCTTGTCAAGCCACAAACCACCTTGGGCGAAACAGGAGGATCTCTCACGGTCCAGTGGGAAACATGGGGGTCTTTCAAAGTCCAGTGAGAAACACGGGTGTCTTTCACAGTCCAGTGTGAAACATGGGTGTCTCTCACAGTCCAATAGGAAAGGAAAGAGAGCAGAAAGCTGCTCCCATTTTACAAATATACCACTGAATTCTTCTCAAAATTAGCAGGCCTCCTGGCCAGATATCAAAATAAGCAGCCTGAAGTCAAAACAAAGGCACAGCACTGGCAGGGGTATAAACCCAAGATGTACACGCACACACACACACACACACACACACACACACACACACACACACACACACACACACACACACACACACACACACACACGCGCGCGCGCACGCACACACGCACACACGCGCGCATGCACACACGCACACACGCACACACACACACACACACACACACACAAGAAACCCCAAGTGACCTGCCAAGCAAAAAGATTTCTGCCTACTTCTCATGCTGATGCTATCATGAGGATGATGGGAGAACTGACCTCATCTGTTAAATATTGTTTTTATCTTGTACAGTAATTCCCCGTCCGTTCTGTGTATGCCCGGCCTACGACGCAGCACGGTGCAGTACGCGTTTATTCCTCTCACAGGGCTATAAATTTGTGTTTTTGTGGGAGCCTTTAACTGTTGCTAAGGGCTGGAGGGGGTGGGAGAAGGGGTGGCCATTGGCCAGTTAAAATACAGATGTTGGATCAGTGGCGTAATTCCATTCAGCCATGATTTATGTTTAGAACAGCAAGCAGTCGCCAAGCTCAGCCTACCACAGCCACTCACTTCTCACGCAGGAAATCAAAGCCGACTAGAACCTAATGAGAAAAGTGAAACGCTGAACTTTTATGAGTTGCTCGCAAAAGTCCTCTCTCACAACTTTCAGGCTCATAATGCCAAACCTCTTGAAGCTAATCATCTAGTTGAGGTGAGCTTAGAAAGGAGAACCCTTAAGAACTTCCTTAAAAGTCTATTGACGCACGTGTGTGTCAATCTTAGTAACATAATACAAAACTCCCCATCAAAATCTCCAATTCAAACTACAGCTATCCAGTGACATGCATTCATGGATGCCAAGGGAAGCCAGGCTTCCCAAAAGAATTTACAAAAAATAAATACAAATAAATACACATATCAAATAATGTATCTTTCGTCTCCATGTGTTCAATCATTTTCCTTCAATTCTCAAGAGGCTGAATGTTTCTCACTGGGGAAAGCATCCAAGCAAGTGAAACAGCGCCCTTTTGTTTCTGTGTGTGTTGCTGATCTATCTGATTCTGAATGGTCAAATAGAGTACAACATTGCTGCCACCTGTAGCATTGAATGTAAGGGAAGCCAGGGAGTATTTGGCCACCCTTGATAAAAAGAGTATAAAATAATAGCCAATCAGAGTTGAGATCAACTTAGTGAGCTCAACTGTGAATGGTCCTGGTGCACCAAAAAAGTGTCAAGGGAAGCCAGTTCGGATTTGGCTTCACACCAATCACATCAAAAGCCAAACATAATTGACAGAAAAAACTTTAATTGCATTTCATTGTGTCATTGTCCTCAGGTGGCTAGCTAGCTAAAAATGTTATTTTCTTAAATTTGCCATGGAGGTCATGTAACTGTAGGTCATGTAACACACAATACAATTTAAAAAAACATTTCTGTCTTGGCTTCCCCAGTGATTTCACCCACGCACCGCCACTGGAGAAAGATACAGTGGGGCAAAAAAGTATTTAGTCAGCCACCAATTGTGCAAGTTCTCCCACTTAAAAAGATGAGAGAGGCCTGTAATTTTCATCATAGGTACACTTCAACTATGACAGACAAAGTGAGGGAAAAAAATCCAGAAAATGACATTGTAGGATTTTTAATTTATTTATTTGCAAATTATGGTGGAAAATAAGTATTTGGTCACCTACAAACAAGCAAGATTTCTGTCTCTCACAGACCTGTAATTTCTTATTTAAGAGGCTCCTCTGTCCTCCACTCGTTACCTGTATTAATGGCACCTGTTTGAACTTGTTATCAGTATAAAAGACACCTGTCCACAACCTCAAACAGTCACACTCCAAACTCCACTATGGCCAAGACCAAAGAGCTGTCAAAGGACACCAGAAACAAAATTGTAGACCTGCACCAGGCTGGGAAGACTGAATCTGCAATAGGTAAGCAGCTTGGTTTGAAGAAATCAACTGTGGGAGCAATTATTAGGAAATGGAAGACATACAAGACCACTGATAATCTCCCTCGATCTGGGGCTCCACGCAAGATCTGACCCCGTGGGGTCAAAATGATCACAAGAACGGTGAGCAAAAATCCCAGAACCACACGGGGGGACCTAGTGAATGACCTGCAGAGAGCTGGGACCAAAGTAAGAAAGCCTACCATCAGTAACACACTACGCCGCCAGGGACTCAAATCCTGCAGTGCCAGACGTGTCCCCCTGCTTAAGCCAGTACATGTCCAGGCCCGTCTGAAGTTTGCTAGAGAGCATTTGGATGACCCAGAAGAAGATTGGGAGAATGTCATATGGTCAGATGAAACCAAAATATAACTTTTTGGTAAAACTCAACTCGTCGTGTTTGGAGGACAAAGAATGCTGAGTTGCATCCAAAGAACACCATACCTACTGTGAAGCATGGGGGCGGAAACATCGTGCTTTGGGGCTGTTTTTCTGCAAAGGGACCAGGACGACTGATCCGTGTAAAGGAAAGAATGAATGGGGCCATATATCGTGAGATTTTGAGTGAAAACCTCCTTCCATCAACAAGGGCATTGAAGATGAAACGTGGCTGGGTCTTTCAGCATGACAATGATCCCAAACACACCGCCCGGGCAACGAAGGAGTGGCTTCGTAAGAAGCATTTCAAGGTCCTGGAGTGGCCTAGCCAGTCTCCAGATCTCAACCCCATAGAAAATCTTTGGAGGGAGTTGAAAGTCCGTGTTGCCCAGCAACAGCCCCAAAACATCACTGCTCTAGAGGAGATCTAAATGAATGGGCCAAAATACCAGCAACAGTGTGTGAAAACCTTGTGAAGACTTACAGAAAACGTTTGACCTCTGTCATTGCCAACAAAGGGTATATAACAAAGTATTGAGATAAACTTTTGTTATTGACCAAATACTTATTTTCCACCATAATTTGCAAATAAATTCATTAAAAATCCTACAATGTGATTGTCTGGATTTTTTATTCTCATTTTGTCTGTCATAGATGAAGTGTACCTATGATGACAATTACAGGCCTCTCTCATATTTTTAAGTTGGAAAATTTGCACAATTGGTGGCTGACTAAATACTTTTTTGCCCCACTGTATTTCCTGAGCTCTTATATCTGCTAGATGTACTGTAGGACAGACATTTCAAAAGCTTATTCCTTCTTATGTCTGTTTTGCCATTTATGAATGTGTTATTCAATGTGTTTTTATGGGCTTTAGAAGTAAAGGCTAAATTAAATACTAAAAAAATGTATTTATATTTTTTTTATACCTACATGTGTCCTAAAATTCTAAATCAAATAGCTAAATGATCTATGATATGACCATCTTAAAACAATTTCCTCTGTTAGTTTAGTAGATGTAAGGCGATGAGTAATTACGCTCAACTAAGGAATGCAGTATAACTCGGAGATAACTCTTTGGGATAATAAGAGAAGCTTGAAAGAGAAGTGGTAACATGGTGCAGCGTCATCTCCTTCTAAATAGTGGGCTTTCAGACTCTTACTTACTGACTGCCTCACTCCTCCTCACTGGCTGTGGAGCATAAGGCCTCAATAAGTCCATGTTATGCCTGTGGAGCATAAGGCCTCAACAGGCCCACGCCATGTAAGATGTTACATTGCAGCTTATTCAGCTGTTTGTCTTTTTTACTTCAAATTTAGGCTCTCCAGATTCAATAATATAACCGTCTACCCCATGCATTTCTACAGTTCTTCTAGTCTGAATAAAACAGGATGCATTTTGTCCATAGCCAATAACTCAGTCTTTTAGAATCCATTTACATTTACATTTAAGTCATTTAGCAGACGCTCTTATCCAGAGCGACTTACAAATTGGTGCATTCACCTTATGACATCCAGTGGAACAGCCACTTTACAATAGTGCATCAGATCTTTTAAGGGGGGGGGGGGGCAGAAGGATTGCTTTATCCTATCCTAGGTATTCATTGAAGAGGTGGGGTTTCAGGTGTCTCCGGAAGGTGGTGATTGACTCCGCTGTCCTGGCGTCGTGAGGGAGTTTGTTCCACCATTGGGGTGCCAGAGCAGCGAACAGTTTTGACTGGGCTGAGCGGGAACTGTACTTCCTCAGTGGTAGGGAGGCGAGCAGGCCAGAGGTGGATGAACGCAGTGCCCTTGTTTGGGTGTAGGGCCTGATCAGAGCCTGAAGGTACTGAGGTGCCGTTCCCCTCACAGCTCCGTAGGCAAGCACCATGGTCTTGTAGCGGATGCGAGCTTCAACTGGAAGCCAGTGGAGAGAGCGGAGGAGCGGGGTGACGTGAGAGAACTTGGGAAGGTTGAACACCAGACGGGCTGCGGCGTTCTGGATGAGTTGTAGGGGTTTAATGGCACAGGCAGGGAGCCCAGCCAGCAGCGAGTTGCAGTAATCCAGACGGGAGATGACAAGTGCCTGGATTAGGACCTGCGCCGCTTCCTGTGTGAGGCAGGGTCGTACTCTGCGGATGTTGTAGAGCATGAACCTACAGGAACGGGCCACCGCCTTGATGTTGGTGGAGAACGACAGGGTGTTGTCCAGGATCACGCCAAGGTTCTTAGCGCTCTGGGAGGAGGACACAATGGAGTTGTCAACCGTGATGGCGAGATCATGGAACGGACAGTCCTTCCCCGGGAGGAAGAGCAGCTCCGTCTTGCCGAGGTTCAGCTTGAGGTGGTGATCCGTCATCCACACTGATATGTCTGCCAGACATGCAGAGATGCGATTCGCCACCTGGTCATCAGAAGGGGGAAAGGAGAAGATTAATTGTGTGTCGTCTGCATAGCAATGATAGGAGAGACCATGTGAGGTTATGACAGAGCCAAGTGACTTGATGTATAGCGAGAATAGGAGAGGGCCTAGAACAGAGCCCTGGGGGACACCAGTGGTGAGAGCGCGTGGTGAGGAGACAGATTCTCGCCACGCCACCTGGTAGGAGCGACCTGTCAGGTAGGACGCAATCCAAGCGTGGGCCGCGCCGGAGATGCCCAACTCGGAGAGGGTGGAGAGGAGGATCTGATGGTTCACAGTATCGAAGGCAGCCGATAGGTCTAGAAGGATGAGAGCAGAGGAGAGAGAGTTAGCTTTAGCAGTGCGGAGCGCCTCCGTGATACAGAGAAGAGCAGTCTCAGTTGAGTGACTAGTCTTGAAACCTGACTGATTTGGATCAAGAAGGTCATTCTGAGAGAGATAGCAGGAGAGCTGGCCAAGGACGGCACGTTCAAGAGTTTTGGAGAGAAAAGAAAGAAGGGATACTGGTCTGTAGTTGTTGACATCGGAGGGATCGAGTGTAGGTTTTTTCAGAAGGGGTGCAACTCTCGCTCTCTTGAAGACGGAAGGGACGTAGCCAGCGGTCAAGGATGAGTTGATGAGCGAGGTGAGGTAAGGTAGAAGGTCTCCGGAAATGGTCTGGAGAAGAGAGGAGGGGATAGGGTCAAGCGGGCAGGTTGTTGGGCGGCCGGCCGTCACAAGACGCGAGATTTCATCTGGAGAGAGAGGGGAGAAAGAGGTCAAAGCACAGGGTTGGGCAGTGTGAGCAGAACCAGCGGTGTCGTTTGACTTAGCGAACGAGGATCGGATGTCGTCGACCTTCTTTTCAAAATGGTTGACGAAGTCGTCTGCAGAGAGGGAGGAGGGGGGGGGGAGGGGGAGGAGGATTCAGGAGGGAGGAGAAGGTGGCAAAGAGCTTCCTAGGGTTAGAGGCAGATGCTTGGAATTTAGAGTGGTAGAAAGTGGCTTTAGCAGCAGAGACAGAAGAGGAAAATGTAGAGAGGAGTGAGTGAAAGGATGCCAGGTCCGCAGGGAGGCGAGTTTTCCTCCATTTCCGCTCGGCTGCCCGGAGCCCTGTTCTGTGAGCTCGCAATGAGTCGTCGAGCCACGGAGCGGGAGGGGAGGACCGAGCCGGCCTGGAGGATAGGGGACATAGAGAGTCAAAGGATGCAGAAAGGGAGGAGAGGAGGGTTGAGGAGGCAGAATCAGGAGATAGGTTGGAGAAGGTTTGGGCAGAGGGAAGAGATGATAGGATGGAAGAGGAGAGAGTAGCGGGGGAGAGAGAGCGGAGGTTGGGACGGCGCGATACCATCCGAGTAGGGGCAGTGTGGGAAGTGTTGGATGAGAGCGAGAGGGAGAAGGATACAAGGTAGTGGTCGGAGACTTGGAGGGGAGTTGCAATGAGGTTAGTGGAAGAACAGCATCTAGTAAAGATGAGGTCAAGCGTATTGCCTGCCTTGTGAGTAGGGGGGGAAGGTGAGAGGGTGAGGTCAAAAGAGGAGAGGAGTGGAAAGAAGGAGGCAGAGAGGAATGAGTCAAAGGTAGACATGGGGAGGTTAAAGTCACCCAGAACTGTGAGAGGTGAGCCGTCCTCAGGAAAGGAGCTTATCAAGGCATCAAGCTCATTGATGAACTCTCCAAGGGAACCTGGAGGGCGATAAATGATAAGGATGTTAAGCTTGAAAGGGCTGGTAACTGTGACAGCATGGAATTCAAAGGAGGCGATAGACAGATGGGTAAGGGGAGAAAGAGAGAATGACCACTTGGGAGAGATGAGGATCCCGGTGCCACCACCCCGCTGACCAGAAGGTCTCGGGGTGTGCGAGAACACGTGGGCAGACGAAGAGAGAGCAGTAGGAGTAGCAGTGTTATCTGTGGTGAGCCATGTTTCCGTCAGTGCCAGGAAGTCGAGGGACTGGAGCCACCTATCTGTAAGAACCGACGCCGGAGATGAGAAGCAGGTATGGGGAGTTGAACATTTAATGTAGGACAGACATGGAACAGGACAAGAACAGCGTCAGAACCAGGTAACAAATGACATACGAACATGAATGTAGCAGCGGGGAACAGAGCTGGGGAACTGACAAATATAGGGGAGGTAATAAACAGGTGATTGCGTCCAGGTGAGTCCAATAAATCGTTGATGCGGATGACGAGGGAAGGCAGGTGTGCGTAATGATGGTGGCAGGAGTGCGTAATGCAGGGCCCTCGAGCACCAGGGGGGAAGAGCAGGAGCAGGCGTGACAATATCTGCTGTTTTAATACCCCTGTCCAACACATACTGTACACACCAACCAATCCCTGCAGTCTTTCCTCATACCCCAACTTCACGCACACACACACACACCCACACCCACCCCCACCCCCACCCCCACACCCACACCCACACCCACCCCCACCCCCACCCCCACCCCCACACCCACACCCACCCCCACACCCACACCCACACCCACACCCACCCACACCCACACCCACACCCACACACACACACACACACACACACACACACACACACACACACACTCACACTCACGCACACTCACGCACACACGGCTCCTGATTCAAGTTTTATAGGCAAAAGTCAGAGAAGCCATGATTTATAATCAACCAGCCTGTAAATTCTACAAACTAATCCATCAATGCAAAGGGGGAGTGCTGGGTAATAAATGCTTGCTTCCTCAAGGCAGCCAGATTTATCATTGTGTACAGGAGATGTTTTTGTACAAATAAGATCAAAAATGTTGATATTTGCAATTCAATGACACACATATTTCTGATGGCAAGAAAGGGGAAGGGAGGGAGAGTGCTGTTGGAAAGGTGTCATTGAGCACACATTTATTTTCCCTTTCAAGTTTCTTCCCGGCTGATAAACAGGATATTCTACTTGGACAATGGGGACAGGAAGTGGACTTTACTCTGTCTGTTTGTCTCCGAGGGCTGGGCACGCTGGCTCGATCACTTTCTAATCTTTGCGGTCAAGATGCACCAATTAAAGATCTGAATCGGAGGAAACAGACAATACCTTGGGAACTTGGAACGCGCCGACGCCAGCAGTAAAACAATGGTCTTGACCTATCCTTCGGATAAATCATTTCAGCCCTGACAAGAGGGTCACGAAGGAAACCAAGAACCCAAAACTGGTATTATATATACAATGTAGGCTAACACCCTGGTTTCAGGAAAGCACTGTAGCTGAGAGGGAAACATATAGAAACAGAAACACAGTCGGTCCAGTTTCCCTGGCTTTGAGTGCAGTATTCACGGTCTCAGTTTCCCTGGCTTTGAGTGCAGTATTCACGGTCTCAGTTTCCCTGGCTTTGAGTGCAGTATTCACGGTCTCAGTTTCCCTGGCTTTGAGTGCAGTATTCACGGTCTCAGTTTCCCTGGCTTTGAGTGCAGTATTCACGGTCTCAGTTTCCCTGGCTTTGAGTGCAGTATTCACGGTCTCAGTTTCCCTGGCTTTGAGTGCAGTATTCACGGTCTCAGTTTCCCTGGCTTTGAGTGCAGTATTCACAGTCTCAGTTTCCCTGGCTTTGAGTGCAGTATTCACGGTCTCAGCTCAGCTCAGACATGAACAAATTACATCTTGTAAGATTTTCCCTGAGTTGCACATTCGGAGTGGGCGGCCTCAATGGAATTAATGTAAACTGTGACATGTCCTATTGATCAAGCCACGAGGGAGCACCTTGCCTCGCCTCACACACACACACACACACACACACACACACACACACACACACACACACACACACACACACACACACACACACACACACACACACACACACACACACACACACACACACACACACACACACACACACACACACACACACACACACACACGTAGACACACACAAAACATGGTGGGTGGAACAGGGGAGACAGACAGTGGCAGCAGTATTTCTGAGGTAATCCTGTCCTTTAATAAGACAGACAATCAAACATGTTCTCTGGCCGTAAAATAAAATACTATTTTAAACGAGAGAGGGGTTGTTGGGGGAGAAGGAGATGCGTGTGCCAATTTTCTTTACGGCAATAAAAAAAGGAGATTTGGGTTTCAGGGTTGCTTTGGGAAGATTGAAAACAAATGTGGGTCTCTCTCTCTCTCTCTCTATTTCTTTCTCTCATCTGCTCCCAGGACCCACTCTTTCCTGGCATCTTCAAGATGGAAAATCACATTAATCCTTCCACCAACACTCCACATGCAAGCGCGTAAAAAACTCACACACACGTTCACCTGCACTTACATACACTCACATAACAAAAATGCTCTCATGTGATTCACAAACCCATGGACGGACACACACACACACACGCACACACACACACACACACACACACACACACACACACACACACACACACACACACACACACACACACACACACACACACACACACACACACACACACACACACACACACACACACACACAGCTGACTCAGCAGGACAGCAGCAGCAGTTATGTGGTCACTCAGATGGAGGAACACGTGTCGGTTGGGTGAATGACATCAGCTCTGAGGCGATAATAATCAGGTTACCTAGCAGAGAGCTGGCTTCACTGTAGCACCCAGCAAACACAGCAGACCACGTCACACACACACACACACACACACACACACACACACACACACACACACACACACACACACACACACACACACACACACACACACACACACACACACACACACACACACACACACACACACACACACACACACACGCGCGCACATGCAAACACAGCACCGCTATACTTTTATGGCAATCTGAATCCAATTAACAGGCAACCCACTCAGAGTTCAATTGCCAGAGGGGGGATTCAGTGAAGACATATCAGGAATGTAATATTTTTTTATGGATAATTCCATGTTCAACAATGGCTTTGTTCTCACGGAGAAGGAAAGAGTGCTCACCTTCTTTCTCTTGTCCCTGAGAGTGGAGGTATACGATGGAGGAAAGTCTCTCTTTTTCTCTCTTTTCTCTTCTTTATTCACGCTGCTTCGAAGTCATCCATCCGGGGTCAGAAAGAGTTTTGGGTAACCATTGTTTGAGGGATGGTGTCTTGAACACATCTGATTGGATCGGGGGAGGTGGTGGAGGAGGAGGGGAGAGGTGGATGGGGGAGATGGTGGTGTAGGAGGGGAACGGTGGATGGAAGAGGTGGTGGTGGTGGATGGGGGAGATGGTGGTGTAGGAGGGGAACGGTGGATGGGAGAGGTGTTGGTGGAGGAGGGGAGAGGTGAATGGGGGGAGGCGGTGGTGGAGGAGGGGAGAGGTGGGGTGGTGGAGGGGGGAGGTGGATGGAAACAATGACACACTTTGGCATGGAAGGTGCGTCTAATCCCCCGTGGATACTTTGACACGGTGGTGCCATACAGAAGGAGAGAATAGAACGTCTGTGATGGATAAAGGATTGGATTGAATATACTCCGACAGGATATGTTAATGTGGAACCAAATAAGTTTCATATGCTGCAGCACAAGAGGCTCGATCGCTCTGGAGACACAGCACTCTGTATGGAAAGGGTGTTGAAACACACGGTAATTGCTTTCAGTGTGGTTTGACAGTTGTGTGTGAGCATTCTGACTTTAGTAGCATTTTTTAGACAGGTGGTTTCTCTGTATTATTTTGGCAACATTACTATACATTTCAAAGAGAAAGAGGGGAAAACCCGGCGATGTGCACTTTTTAAACTTGAGAAGCAATAAAAAAGAGGAAAATGGCGACTTTCGAGAAATGGGAAGAAACCTTCTCTGTGGAAACATTTTGTGCAGCAGGAGTGATATCGTGCCACACCAAAGTGAATTCTCCTCCTTTCACTCGATAGGAACATAATACATTATTTCAAAAGGTTACCTTGCTGGGAGCTCTCTGTATAACACAATCACCATTGTTAGTGGTGGGAAAAGGACATTGAAATAAATATAATCAGCATTGCAGCCTATTGTCATGAGCCTCTGAATAATTGAAAATTTTAGAAAAACACCAGCTGGTGACTCGAGAAAATCTAAACATTTAACAATGGCTATTGTTGTCAGGCTGAGATTCCTCTAGCATAGGGGTTTCTTGCCAGGAAACATGTCTTTCTCCTTTCCCTGACACTCGTACACTCGTACACTCCTATTCAATGTCGTCCTCTGTTAACTGACTGAGGACTGAGTGTGTGTCATTCCCCTTCTTCATGGCAGGAAACTGATTTGTGAAGAGTTTTACACAAGATGGCTGCCGTGAATCATCCAGGTAGGTCGACACAGCACTGATGGATGAGGTGACTAACTTACCTCCCTCCCATTCTCACAGTACAGTTCTACTTTCACATTCTCAGATACCACGAACAGCCACCTCATTAAGGTAGATGTTTATGGTTTGAATCATAATGCAATCAGCTTTACAATACTGAGAGAGAGAACTGAGAGAGAGGTACTGTCATCACACACATAATAGATTATGCTTATGGTTGGACCTCTGATAGCCTTCCTGCAACCCTAGATCCATATGTACCCTTTACGGTGACCATATTAGGTCAACCTCAAAGTCACAAGGAGTTGGGGAATGAATTCATCCATTTATTTGACAGATTTTTCAAATACATATATATTTGGCTCAACCACATGAGTACAACAATGCACCCATTCAAAATAATTATTATTTCCATTGTGGTCCTGATTGGTGACTCTGACAGCAGCTCCTTGTGAGCATGAGGCTGTCCTAATATGGACACCGTACCTATGGCTCTGGGGCTGTGTTCTGTGCTGTCAGATATAACTGATATGTGGGGTTGGAGGTGTAATGGCATCCAGCTGTCTCTGAGCCTGTGGTCTTGACTCCTGACTGAGCTGAGCGATGTGGAGGTGCCACTGACAGGCAGCTTGACATATAAGTGTGGAGGAGGCAATGAGAACTGAGCTATTCTTATACAGTATAGCTGTGATACTCACAGACATGGTATTCTGTAACACTGGCAGGTAGTTGTATTGTTTATTACGAGGTTGTGACATTGTGTGTTGTCTTGAACTATCCCAGTAGGTCTCTGACCTCAAGGGAACTAGATATAATGACAAAACTACAGTATATGACATGAAGAAAGAACATCAGTTTTCCACCATAGTGCCAATGACTAGGATCTACTCTAAAGCAAACCAAATTCCCTGTGGAGACAATGAAGATTCATCAATTAATTGATTGATTGAATGATAGATTGTTTGAGACAACTGCCCATAGAATATACTGTATGGTCAATTATTTGGTATCATCAGGCAGACCATGCCTGGTTGCAGTGAAATCAATATTTTCTTTTGATTAAAGTCATCATTAAATTGCAGTCTATCTTCCCGATAGACTTGCAGTCTAAAGCCCGGTGTGAACTCAGTGATGAGGACCAAGCGTAGAGATTAATTCAACGATTCAAGGCCAAACCAGGTTTAATATTTCAGAGGTTTTCTTTACGTAAGAGCCCAGAACATTAATGCCCATTTCAGCAAAAGTTGAGAATCTACTGGATGTAAGCAGATGTCAGTCAGTCTTCTGAGGGTGACACACACCACGGGACCAAGGCTTTCAGCCATTGCAGTCCTACTTGTGTGAGTTGAAAGAGAGGAGATAGAAATGAATTCCTATTGACGTGTGAGGGAGGCTTTAATGTATCACGATGTCTCACATCTTCTGAAATGTTTCTAACTAATGACAGTTATGACAAGAACTACTTTACTTAAAATCACAGTTTTAGACGCTATGCTGAAATAAATGTGGAATTTTATACTGTGGTTTTCACAACATTGGTCTGAGAGTGTTGTGAGAAATCACCTCTCATTACACCAACTAATGCCAGCGATAAATCAAGAAGTAAAGAAAATACTTTACCAAAAATAACAAGCTAAGCAAAAACAAATGCAACCGTGAGACCGAAGCGTAGAAAACCTGAAGGTGACAACAACATAAAACTATTCATAAATGGCCAGTTTGCAGCCGGCTGAAGATCAATAAGAGAAAATTAAATCAGATAAATCACATGCAACAAATCTAACAGAGTTAGTATTCCTTTATCCTACTGTACCAGTCCTCCAAGGGTCTCATTTCTTGATACTCCTCCAGGTAAAAAAAACTCTCCAAATATCAAAACACAGAAATCCCCTCCCTCCAAAATCATAAAACATAAAAATCTCTAAAAACTGGCGGACCTTGAAGCGAAAGGAATTCAACTACTTTACTTTTCCAACATCTACAAAAAAGGAGGATTTTAGGATGGGGTCCGAAGAGACTTCTCTTATTTTGATGCCTGTATAAAATCTCCAGGTCAACCCTTAAAAACAAAGGAAAATGTGCAGTTTTTTATGTGAAAATCGGATTTGTTTATACATTTTCAAACTATTCAATTTTAGTTTTACCTACACTATTTTAATAAAGCATATGTAGACATATTTAGTTGTCAGATGTGTGACAGTCTACAGCTGTGACAGTCTGACAGTGGATTTGATCAGAGATATCAGCAACCGACTATTATCATCCCCTGTCACAGACAGACAGCATCTTCAGAACTCTGACTGCAGACGGAGCTTCCACAGTTCCACATCTACCTTCTAATTCTACACTTCCATTCTACCATTATCTAGCTGGCAAAATTAAATTCTGTTTTTTCAGGGGGATGTGTGTGGAGCTGCTGTTTCCATTCAGACCTTGTGTCTGTGCTGTGAGTGCTGTGGGCTTCCTGTGTTCAGGCCTGCTGGGAGAGCCTCTTTTGCTTTTTTAAAATCATGCCACGAAAGCCTGTATTCAACCTCACAACACTGCAATTAATTTCTATGCCCATGTCAGGAGCCTCTGGGAAATTTGACCTGTTATTGCCTTCCTGAGTAAGTATGTTCTTTCTGTCGCCACTTCCGAATACCAAACTAGCACAAAATGAGCCCCAACCAGGCTCCAGTGCATTTCTGTTCCATGGCTGTCTGACATGCCATTGCAAATTTAAATTATGTGTAAGAGCTGGTGATTTAATATGCTGAACTTCTCAAAGTTATAGCTACCAAATGATAAAATTAATTGGTTTACAAACAATACCTACATGAGGACTGATGTTTTTATTACTTCACAATGACTGCATTTCCTTTATTTTTCAACTGGTGTGATCCCCCAGAGATGTTATTTTTTTGTTTGTTTAGGGTTGACATGCAGTGGTTTGTTTTTCCACAAAGGATCATGACAAAAATGTATTCAACCATAGATTTGCCAGATGTAACCACAGCAGTGATGCATAACTGGGGAGGTTACCTCCCTAAGCCACATGTTTCAATATGAGTCAGATAAACACTGATACTGTTGCATGTTGATACCTCCTTACGTGATAGCAACCACTCCTACAGATCTGGACTGATTAGCAATGCAAGAGGATGTGTGCTGTCTACTGTACATCAATGTGTGCAGGGGCTGTCTAAACATCAAATATTGGATTTTATCTAGGACGTTTTCATACTGAGGTTATGTTCTGAGGCTCTAGGAGGTAGCCCTTTCCTGCAGTCAATTACCAAAAGCCTCCTCTTTGGCCTCATGGGTGGAATGTAATTAATCACAATTTCTTATTTAATAAAGATAAGAAAAGAAAAGACTATAATCAGATTTTTCTATTTGAAAACAGTTTTGTTATATTTCAGTCTTCTGTGATGTTTATAAAGTGTAATATTGGCATGCAAACTGAAAATGTAATACATTTAAACTCTATATCTGATATGATACAGGTGTCTTCTTTGTTTAAGCCCATAACCATGTGTGTGAGGTGTATACTTTTGTTTCAAAGTAGATGTGTTTAAGTCTACCAAGAAACACCCTGTGCGAGCCTGATTTAGCTCACGCAGTAAAAGTTTAAAGGTAAGATGTAACAATTATAGAAAAAATCATAATACTCTTACACACAGTCTATGAGTTTTTCTAGTGGTCTATTTTCCCCAGCCTGTTAAAATGACAGACTGTGCATTTAAATTCAGCCATATGTTTCTGTCATACGGGAACGACAGGTCCACTACAGCATCAGGACCATAGCTTGGTACAGCGCTGACTGGAAGAAACCAAAACAAGACAGAGGGTTAAACTATGACTTTGTTTCCACCCAATGATTGCCAAATGAGAGGCATGTTTCGTGTTTGTGTTAATCTTCCAAACATCTGTTCTTATCTCAGAGTTTGTGTACACTATGGTATTTACACACAGGTCAAGACAACTGCCAAATAGGAATAATCATTTGGAAAAATGAATTACAATTTGTCTACAGCATGTCCTTCCTTCCTTCCTTCCTTCCTTCCTTCCTTCCTTCCTTCCTTCCTTCCAACCTACCTTTCTTTCTTTCTTCCTTCCTACCTACGTTACTTACTAGATAACTGTATTTGGACAAACATATCATATTCATTTCAGAAGTAGGCCAAAATGGGTCAAATTGCTAAACCACAAAACTAGTCAGCCTACAGAGGGCCAAAAACACAATGGGCAAGTCATCTTCCAAATCCTCAATCAAACTCATTAACTCCATTCTTGTCTTCAATACTGTAGTTATCAACAACAGTTCAATAGTTATTTCAACACATGACATCATAGAATGCGGAACCCCACATTGCGGCCTAGGTGTTTTAAATTGCACATAAAATTATTTTCATGCAAAAGTTAAGGGTGCAAAAGTCGGCAGAACCCAATTAGGCCGAACCATGAAAGAGCGTGCTCTTAGCCTGCAGGTGAATAAAGTCCATTATAACAAGACGAAGAGAAGGGGGGAAGGACATGGGAATTAGCCATTTGAAGTGACGAAGTGGCCCGGCGGCTATTTGCCCGAGCAGATTTTCATGGGGTTTTTAGAACAGACATTAATTGAGTGCAGATTCCCGAAAAGTAGTTTCCATCAATTAATTTGGATTTAAACGGTCCCCGCAAATGTGGCATTTAGGCTCCAGTAATTATCATGAAAGGGATGTTTTATACTTGTGACAGATACAGGGCTAGCTGACTTGTAATGTTGAGAAAAATCTAGTTATTGTACTGTAACTACCTTTATTCATTCCCATACCATTATGAAGCAGGTCAATAGACTATTGTTAGAACTGTCCTATTCTGTGACATTCTTAATATTAACAACCAAGAATAACCTTTTTATTCAATCTTTTGGATTGACTAAAGTATTGTTGGAGTAACTATTGAGTCTAAATTCAATGTGTCAGAGTCTTTTAGAGATAGATAACATAGATCAGCAGAACCGATGAACTGTTTCCATATTCTGTGGCTGTGCCGTGGGATGTCGAGGTCTGCTTCGGCTATTGATTTCCTCTCTGAATAGCTTATACATCTTGTGACCTTGGTAACATATGAAAATGAAATGAGTCAGTGAGACGTAAGAGATGGGTGAATGATGCATTAACAACTAATCAAAACAAACAGAGGGAAACACGCGGCTTGGGTAAATAAATAAAACGTTGCAGATTGGAAATGAGGTTGTGGCCTTTTTGTCCTTTAGTGACGGGATGAGAGGCTAGGGTGCCATTTTAGATACATTAATTATACTGGTGAAGATGGCCAGGGACGAACTTACCAATTTGTGAATTTGGGGAATGGAGAACCTGGCATCACAGACAACAAATAAACACACCAGCCACATCACGTCACCAGCTGATGAACACACATTTGTTTTTTAATAGACTTTATAAACTGGGTGGTTCGAGCTCTGAATGCTGATTGGCTGACAGCCGTGGTATATCAAACCACGGTATATCGTATACCACGGGTATGAAAAAACATTTATTTTTAAAACAAATGACGTTGGTAACTAGTTTATAATAGCAATACAGCACCTCTTGGTTTGTGGTATACTGTATGGCGATGCATCGTGCCTAAGAACAGCCCTTAGCCATGGTATATTGGCCATATACCACACCCCCTCGGGCCTTATTGCTTAAATTTACCGTACAAAGGTGATGCTTATAGACCTAGACTCTTAGAAAAAAAGGTGCTATCTAGAAACCTAAAAGGGTTATTTGGCTGTCCCTGTAGTATAACCCTTTGAAGAACTCATTTTGGTTCAAGTTAGAACCCTTTATGGATTCCATGTAGAACCCTTTTCACAAAGGGTTCTAAATGGAACCCAAAAGGGTTCTATGTGAAACCAAAAACGGTTTTAGCTGGAACCAAAAAGGGTTCTCCTATGGGGACAGCCGAAGAACACTTTTGGAACCCTTTTTTCTAAGAGTGTGAGTCATCAAAAGAGATCCAAAAAGGGTCTTTGTACATACTTAGGGTACATGCATCTCTCTCTATGCCACCAGAATGACTCAAACCTTCATTGTTTTAAGGTAGACTCTGCAAAGTGAAGTTGCCATAAGCAGCACCAGATATTGAGGTAAGCAGTCAGATATTTCTTAAGTTCACTTTTTTGGGAGGGGGGGGTTGGTGTATGTGTATAGTTTTGTATACAGCACTGTTACATTTAAGCATACGCTCTTATCCAGAGCAATTTACAGGCACGGTTAGGGTTAAGTGCCTTGGTCATAGGGCACTTATGGGCACATCAACATATTTTTCACCTAGCCGGCTCAGGAACTCGAACTAGCAAACCTTCTGTTAACGGCCCCAAGCTTTTCACCACTAGGCTACTTGTTGCCCTGTTGGAACAGGATATATAAGCATTTCGCTGCACCTGCGATAACATCTGCTAAACAGGTCTACGTGACCAATGCAATTTGATTTGATTTGATGCTCTCTCACAGTCACACACAGTATCTGCGAATGTGCACGGGACCACTGTACGGTGAGGAACCTGTGCACATTAGGGGCACCAAAACAGTAGAATTGAACCAGGAGCTTCAACGCTCTTATTTATTGTGGAAATTGACTCACTGAGTATGCCTTTTCTTTCCAATTGAATAATTTCAGTCCATTCTGTCAGTCCATTCTGTCAGTCTATTCTGTCAGTTCAAAGGGAGTACTGGTTTACAGCCTTTTCCTAATCACTTTGGTTACATTTCCCCCAGGCTGTGTTTTTACCCATGATTCATAGCCTCTCAGGAAAAAGTCCTTTTTGGCTCTAATTAAGCATAAGGTCAGTCACTAATCATCACCTTTCAGCAGTGTGCATGTGTATGTGTGTGTGTATGTGTGCGTGTTTGTGCGTGTGTGTGCGTATGTGTGTGTCTGTGTGTGCGTGTGTGTCTGTGTGTGCGTGTGTGTGTGTGTGTGTTTGTGCGTGTGTGTGCGTGCGTGCGTGTGTGTGTTTGTGCGTGTGTATGTGTGTGTGTGTGTGTGTGTGTGTGTGTGTGTGTGTGTGTGTGTGTGTGTGTGTGTGTGTGTGTGTGTGTGTGTGTGTGTGTGTGTGTATGTGTGTGTGTGTATGTATGTGAGCGTGTGTGTTTGTGCGTGTGTGTGTGTGTGTGTATGTATGTGAGCGTGTGTGATTGTGCGTGTGTGTGTGTGTGTGTGTGTGTGTGTGTGTGCGTGCGTGCGTGCATGTGAATGAGTGTGCATGTGTGTGTGAACAACTGGCCCTGGCTGACACCAACACAGAGTTTCACAGCTCCCATAAACAGGGAAAAAAATAATAAAAATAATCTCCTCAAATGCAACATAAAGGACTTGTCCCAACATGCATTATTCTAGGACAGTTATTAAAGCTAATGATGTGACTTGGAACATACTTTTCTCAGTATATGAACAAATTGGCCCAGTTGTTAGAGAATGGCGTTTGCAAAGCCAGGGTTTTGGGTTCGATTAACACAGGGGGACACTTATGAAATGTAGGCACTCACTACTGTAAGTCACTTCCGCTAGATGACTAAAATGTAAATATATGTATTTATTTGTGAAGGATGCATGAAACCCTTATAAAGGGGGATAGAATATCACAGTGTTAGTGTTACGAGGCAATGGTACATATGAAAGATTGATTCCTAACCAGTCTTAACCCTCCTCTCCTTCACACTTAACACACACCCACACACACGTCGGCATGCGTATTACGTCTCCAAACCAACTCATTTCCACTGGCGTTTATGGTCTATAAGTACCAGCGCGGCGGTCCCATGTGCAATGACTTAGCCGCTGTCTGCACTAGCTGCTAGTCCCCTTCCTCCTCATCCTTCTCCAGTCATCTAGCCCCCCCACCGATATTGCTGTAATCCTTCACATACACACACACACACACACACACACACACACACACACACACACACACACACACACACACACACACACACACACACACACACACACACACACACACACACACACACACACACACAGTCACCTCTAATGAGCGACCACAGTCAGATCAGGAGTGTGTGACCATTAACTGTGAGAGAGGGTGCATTGTTCTGAGCGAGTGACCCTGTACCTTAGCCCTGACACAGAGAGCTGTGTTGAACCTGTGACAGGTCTCTCTGCTCCCAAGACATATCCATCTACACCACGACCACCAGACCTCACATAACCCCCAGGTCAAAGGACCAAGCCTGCCCAGATGCATTAAGATAAGGAACAATGACCACAAATAGGTAGAAGATAAAACGCTGCCAATGAATGGGATGTACACATCTTCCTCTTGTGTTTCAGTCTTTCTAGATCAAGACTGGGTCAGTTGTTCCCTCCCTCTCCCCATCTTCTGTTTTACAACTTTTGGAACTAACACAGCACAACACATCTGTTCGGTATTTACAGCACAAGCTGTGTTATGATATTGCTTTTCTTAGCTAGTAAAACAAAGAAATGTCTACTTGATTTCTCCATTGACGTCAAGCATAGTTGCATTTCTTTTTGGAACGGAATGGAATGGGATCAAAGTTTATGATCCTCTACCAGATATACTGAAAAATCTATTTCAGCTGATATCAGAGAGCTTGGCAGTAATTTCAGTCCAATGATGGAACCATAAATGCAGCAGCCCTATGCAGTGGTGTAAAGTACTTAAGTAAAAAAGTACTTCTTAAGTACTTCTTAATTAAGTACTTCTTAAGTAGTTTTTTTGGTATTTGTACTTTACTTGCTATTTATAATTCTGACAACTTTTACTTTTACTTCACCACATTCCTGTAGAAAATAATGTGCTTTTTACTCCATACATACTCGTTATATTTTGAATATATCAAGAGAACATACCTGGTCATCCCTACTGCCCCGGATCTCGCGGACTCACTAAATGCTTCATTTGTAAGTTATGTCTGAGTGTTGGAGAATGACCTTGGCTATCCAATTTATAATATGTTTTATTAAATGGTGACGTCTGGTTTGCTTAATAAAAGTACATTTTAACAATTACATTTACTTTGATACTTAAGTATATTTAAAAATCAAATTATTTTAGACTTTTACTCAAGTAGTATTTTACTGGATGACTTTCACTTTTATTTAAATCATTTTCTGGAAGGGGTTCAGCGGTATAAGGCACTGCATCTCAGTGCTAGAGGCGTCACTACAGACACCCTGGATCAGCGGTCTAAGGCACTGCATCTCAGTGCTAGAGGCGTCACTACAGACACCCTGGTTCAGCGGTCTAAGGCACTGCATCTCAGTGCTAGAGGCGTCACTACAGACACCCTGGTTCAGCGGTCTAAGGCACTGCATCTCAGTGCTAGAGGCGTCACTACAGACACCCTGGATCAGCGGTCTAAGGCACTGCATCTCAGTGCTAGAGGCGTCACTACAGACACCCTGGTTCAGCGGTCTAAGGCACTGCATCTCAGTGCTAGAGGCGTCACTACAGACCCTGGTTCAGCGGTCTAAGGCACTGCATCAGTGCTAGAGGGGTCACTACAGACACCCTGGTTCAGCGGTCTAAGGCACTGCATCTCAGTGCTAGAGGCGTCACTACAGACCCTGGATCAGAGGTCTAAGGCACTGCATCTCAGTGCTAGACGCGTCACTACAGACCCTGGCTCAGCGGTCTAAGGCAATGCATCTCAGTGCTAGAGGCGTCACTACAGACCCTGGTTCAGCGGTCTAAGGCACTGCATCTCAGTACTAGAGGCGTCACTACAGACACCCTGGTTCAGATGTCTAAGGCACTGCATCTCAGTGCTAGAGGCGTCACTACAGACACCCTGGTTCAGCGGTCTAAGGCACGGCATCTCAGTGCTAGAGGGGTCACTACAGACACCCTGGTTCAGCGGTCTAAGGTACTGCATCTCAGTGCTAGAGGCGTCACTACAGAGACCCTGGTTCAGCGGTCTAAGGCACGGCATCTCAGTGCTAGAGGGGTCACTACAGACACCCTGGTTCAGCGTCACTACAGACCCTGCTTCAGCGGTCTAAGGCACTGCATCTCAGTGCTAGAGGCGTCACTACAGAGACCCTGGTTCAGCGGTCTAAGGCACTGCATCTCAGTGATAGACGCGTCACTACAGACACCCTGGTTCAGTGGTCTAAGCCGCTGCATCTCAGTGCTAGAGGCGTCACTACAGACCCTGGTTCATCGGTCTAAGGCACTGCATCTCAGTGCTAGAGGCGTCACTACAGAGACCCTGGTTCAGCGGTCTAAGGCACTGCATCTCAGTGCTTGACGCGTCACTACAGACAACCTGGTTCAGTGGTCTAAGCCACTTCATCTCAGTGCTAGAGGCGTCACTACAGACCCTGGTTCAGCGGTCTAAGGCACTGCATCTCAGTGCTAGAGGCGTCACTACAGACACCCTGGTTCAGCGGTCTAAGGCACGGCATCTCAGTGCTAGAGGGGTCACTACAGACACCCTGGTTCAGCGGTCTAAGGTACTGCATCTCAGTGCTAGAGGCATCACTACAGACACCCTGGTTCAGCGTCACTACAGACCCTGCTTCAGCGGTCTAAGGCACTGCATCTCAGTGCTAGAGGCGTCACTACAGACCCTGGTTCAGCGGTCTAAGGCACTGCATCTCAGTGCTAGAGGCGTCACTACAGACCCTGGTTCAGCGGTCTATGGCACTGCATCAGTGCTAGAGGGGTCACTACAGACACCCTGGTTCAGCGGTCTAAGGCACTGCATCTCAGTGCTAGAGGCGTCACTACAGACCCTGGATCAGAGGTCTAAGGCACTGCATCTCAGTGCTAGACGCGTCACTACAGACCCTGGCTCAGCGGTCTAAGGCACTGTATCTCAGTGCTAGAGGCGTCACTACAGACCCTGGTTCAGCGGTCTAAGGCACTGCATCTCAGTACTAGAGGCGTCACTACAGACACCCTGGTTCAGATGTCTAAGGCACTGCATCTCAGTGCTAGAGGCGTCACTACAGACACCCTGGTTCAGCGTTCTAAGGCACGGCATCTCAGTGCTAGAGGGGTCACTACAGACACCCTGGTTCAGCGGTCTAAGGTACTGCATCTCAGTGCTAGAGGCGTCACTACAGAGACCCTGGTTCAGCGGTCTAAGGCACGGCATCTCAGTGCTAGAGGGGTCACTACAGACACCCTGGTTCAGCGTCACTACAGACCCTGCTTCAGCGGTCTAAGGCACTGCATCTCAGTGCTAGAGGCGTCACTACAGAGACCCTGGTTCAGCGGTCTAAGGCACTGCATCTCAGTGATAGACGCGTCACTACAGACACACTGGTTCAGTGGTCTAAGCCGCTGCATCTCAGTGCTAGAGGCGTCACTACAGACCCTGGTTCAGCGGTCTAAGGCACTGCATCTCAGTGCTAGAGGCGTCACTACAGACACCCTGGTTCAGCGGTCTAAGGCACTGCATCTCAGTGCTTGATGCGTCACTACAGACACCCTGGTTCAGTGGTCTAAGCCACTGCATCTCAGTGCTAGAGGCGTCACTACAGACACCCTAGTTCAGCGTCACTACAGACCCTGCTTCAGCGGTCTAAGGCACTGCATCTCAGTGCTAGAGGCGTCACTACAGACCCTGGTTCAGCGGTCTAAGGCACTGCATCTCAGTGCTAGAGGCGTCACTACAGACCCTGGTTCAGCGGTCTAAGGCACTGCATCTCAGTGCTAGAGGCGTCACTACAGACCCTGGTTCAGCGGTCTAAGGCACTGCATCTCAGTGCTAGAGGCAACACTACAGACACCCTGGTTCAGCGGTCTAAGGCACTGCATCTCAGTGCTAGACGCGCCACTACAGACACTCTGGTTCAGTGGTCTAAGCCACTGCATCTCAGTGCTAGACGCGTCACTACAGACCCTGGTTCAGCGGTCTAAGGCACTGCATCTCAGTGCTTGATGCGTCACTACAGACACCCTGGTTCAGTGGTCTAAGCCACTTCATCTCAGTGCTAGAGGCGTCACTACAGACCCTGGTTCAGCGGTCTAAGGCACTGCATCTCAGTGCTAGAGGCGTCACTACAGACCCTGGTTCAGCGGTCTAAGGCACTGCATCTCAGTGCTAGAGGCAACACTACAGACACCCTGGTTCAGCGGTCTATGGCACTGCATCTCAGTGCCAGAGGCGTCACTACAGACACCCTGGTTCTGCGGTCTAAGGCACTGCATTACAGTGCTAGAGGCGTCACTACAGACACCCTGGTTCAGCGTTCTAAGGCACTGCATCTCAGTGCTAGAGGCATCACTACAGACACCCTGGTTCAGCGGTCTAAGGCACTGCATCTCAGTGCTAGAGGGGTCACTACAGACACCCTGGTTCAGCGGTCTAAGGCACTGCATCTCAGTGCTAGAGGCGTCACTACAGACACCCTGGTTCAGCCGTCTAAGGCACTGCATCTCAGTGCTAGAGGCGTCACTACAGACCCTGGTTCAGCGGTGTAAGGCACTGCATCTCAGTGCTAGAGGCATCACTACGGACACCCTGGTTCAGCGATCTAAGGCACTGCATCTCAGTGCTAGAGGCGTCACTACAGACACCCTGGTTCAGCGGTCTAAGGCACTGCATCTCAGTCCTAGAGGCGTCACTACAGACACCCTGGTTTGATTCCAGGCTCTATCACAACTGGTCGTGATTGGGAGTTCCATAGGGCGGAGCACAATTGGCCCAGTGTCGTTCCGGGTTTGGCCAGTGTAGGCCGTCATTGTAAATAAGAATTTCTACTTCACTGACTTGCCTGGTGAAATTTAAAAAATATATTCAAAAATAAAATTAAGGTATATTTATTTTTACTCAAGCATGAGAATAGGGTACTTTTTCCACTAAAGGCCCCATAACATATCAACCAATGTAAGACCTGTCCTGAGTGATCTATGCTAGCAAATTGGGCAACTTTAACAGGCTACCAGAGACAGTCAGTTAGACAGACTGCTGAGCAGCCAGCCAGCCATGTAGGTCATCCTCTCGTCCTGGGTGTGTTCCTGTAGGGATACATGGTAATGGATGGAGGATTAAATGTGCCAGACTCTTCACACAGACCATTGCAATTCTCCTGTGCCCAATGTGGCAGAAACAAAAGGCCGTAATAGCTTGGCCTCTGACTCAGACCGCATTGTTATGAACTTGCAGAAGGACACTGATGTCTTCCAGGACAAATGGCACTCTGGGGTTAAGACACCAGCCAGTCCATACTTGTTGGTATAAGAGACCAGTGGTATTCAGTCAGGAGCAGACCTGTCAATTCCTATCAACCACAGAGGTACAAAAAAAGTCCAGACACAGTGATTGCTTCCATAGGTGTCACATGATCCAGACAGTTTCTTGGCAGCTGCTACTGTCGTACTGTTAAATGTAGTCTGATGCGTATGCAGCCAGCACCCGTAGTCAAAAGGCATCTCAGAGTAGGAGGGCTGATCTAGGTTAGGTTCCCCCTGACCATATAATCATATTCATTATGATCTAAAATACCAAACTGATCCTAGATCAGAATTCTTACACTGACACTCTTTGTCAATATGGTCCAGGTCGTCCCTGAAGGATGGACTTGGCATTGTCTTTGCAGCCACTGTTGGAAAGTTAGGTGTAGTCTTTTGTATGTTGCCAGATCTCCTCTTTAGCTTAAAGGACGATGCAGCCAGATCTCCTCTGTAGCTTGAATGATGATGCAGCCAGATCTCCTCACTAGCTTAAAGGACGATGCAGCCAGATTTCCTCGCTAGCTAAAGAATGGTCTGAATTATTCCACTCTCTCAAACCTGATAAAAAAATATAATATGCTGCAGCGATTTCCTGGTGATCATATTTCATGCTTCTCAGTATTCTCAGTATCGGCGACTTTAATTACTAAAATTGATTTCTCTGGGAGTCTTGTCAGTTCTCATTCATATTTCAATTTGTAAGCAAATCATCACAGCCTCAGCCATTTCCAGCATCATATAAAATGCTATGTTTTCTTGGCTTGATGCTTACATCATGTGACTTAGGCAGCCATCATGTGACTCAAATCTATTTGATGATATATTGATGCAGGGCAGAATTGTGACAACTTAGCAATAGTGTCTTGCAAGCCACCTTAACTGTTGTCTTTCTCATAATTGCATCCCGGTTGGTTTCATGCGTGAATCTCTAAGTCAGTTTGAAGGCTTTTTCCTTTGCCGTCGCCACACTTCTTCGCTATGTCAAAGCCTAGTAATAGTCATTGTCTTGTTGTATTAACTTCGTGGAAACAGTTAAACATGAGGAATACATTTAAATAGCACATCCTTTCCTCCTGTCAAACTCTCCTCTCCCTCCCTCCCTCCTTCTCTCTCTCTCTCTGATCTGTCCTGATCTGGACTCGATTTTGGTCACATGTCAGGCCTGGGCTGGTCCAGAGAACTAAGGTCAGGATGGTCAAGACGTGTGCCCTCCACGGGACACCCTCCCCCTTCCATCTCTCATCCCCTCCTCCTCCCAGCCATCTCTACCCAGCTGCTCCTTCAGCTGTGTCCACTGGCCCCTGTCCCACTCCCTAGAGCATGTCCTGTTTATCTAATACACGTCTCCCCCGTCTCCAAAGTCCTCCAGCTAGCCATCACAGCTTTTCCATAGAAATATGTGTGATTGTGGAGATTGTGTTGACCAGAGGACACATTTGTCATTGGCTTTGCACATCACTTTTGCGTTTCTTTTTTTTGGACATTCAAGGATCTGCTTGGGTAAGAAATTAAAGCATGTCAATGTGTCCAGTTGTATAGATTAGCAGATGTAACGGTAATCCTCTCCCTCTTCAACCGAAGAGGAGGAGTAGTGATTGAACCAAGGCGCAGCGGGTTGTGATGACATATTTATTTACAGAAAAGACGAAAACACGAACTTGACTATAAACTAACAAAACAACAAAACGGAGTAGACAAACCTGGACCTGCGAACTTACATAAAACGCAGAACTCACGAACAGGAAAATGACTACACAAAAGACCGAACTTACAAACAAACCGAACAGTCCCGTATGGTGCGACAAACACTGACACAGGAGACAACCACCCACAACGAACACTGTGAAACAACCTACCTAAATATGACTCCCAATTAGAGGAACGCCAAACACCTGCCTCTAATTGAGAGCCATACCAGGCAACCCTTAAACCAACATAGAAACAGACAACATAGAATGCCCACCCAAACTCACGTCCTGACCAACTAACACATACAACAAACTAACAGAAATAGGTCAGGAACGTGACAGCAGATTGGAAAAATATGATATAATAATATACTGAAAAGTGATTAGTTAATGAATCTACTGTCCATATGAAAGAGCATTATACCCATTAAAAGGTGCTGTATACTGTACGTAGGCTTACAGCTGAGGTAAGAGAGACGCACACCTGTGGTCTGAACAATGGTGGACTGAGAGAAGGCTCAAGTGTTCTCCCCTAACAGCACCACAAGGAAACAGAGATTGTCTGCTTCCTCTGTATAAACCTAATCAGTGTAGTCTGGATGGATCACAGCTCCTCCTGCTGCTCCTTAGCAGCCCCAGAAAGGTGATCTGGGCCCTTAGCGAACTGACTGGAATCTCAGTGAATTCAACCCCAAAGCAAATAAACACAATGAAAAAAAAATATTACAAAAAATAAAGTGTATGTATATATATATATATATATAAACACACAGTTGAAGTCGGAAGTTTACATACACCTTAGCCAAATACATTTAAACTCAGTTTTTCACAATTCCTGACATTTAATCCTAGTAAGAATTCTCTGTCTTAGGTCAGTTAGGATCACCATTTTATTTTAAGAATGTGAACTGTCAGAATAAATGTAGAGAGAATGATTTATTTCTGCTTTTATTTCTTTCATCACATTCCCAGTGGGTCAGAAGTTTACATACACTCAATTAGTATTTGGTAGCATTGCATTTACATTTTTTTAACTTGGGCCAAACATTTCGGGTGGCCTTCCACATGCTTCCCGCAATAAGTTGGGTGAATTTTGGCCCATTCCTCCTGACAGAGCTGGTGTAACTGAGTCAGGTTTGCAGGCCTGTCACGGTCGTTTTCCTCCTCGTCTGAAGAGGAGCATGGATCGGACCAAAACGCACGTAGTGTGAATACATCTTGATTTATTTGTGAAAGACGAACACGAAAAAACACTTGATAAACTACAAAACAATAAACGACGTTAACAGACCTGAACTTGTGAACATATAACATGAACGCACGAACAGGAAGGAACACACTAAATAAATGAACGAAACGAACGAAACAGTCCCGTGTGGCACAAACACTGACACAGGAACAATCACCCACAAACAAACAGTGAGAACAGCCTACCTTAATATGGTTCTCAATCAGAGGAAACATAAAACACCTGTCCCTGATTGAGAACCATATCAGGCTAATTGAAAATGAACCCAACATAGAAACACATAACATATAATGCCCACCCAGCTCACGTCCTGACCAACTAAACAAAGACAAAACAAAGGAAATAAGGGCAGGAACGTGACAAGGCCTCCTTGCTCGCACACGCTTTTTCAGTTCTGCCCACACCTTTTCTACAGGGTTGAGTTCAGGACTTTGTGATGGCCAATCCAATACCTTGACTTTGTTGTCCTTAAGCCATTTTGCCACAACTTGGAAGTATGCTTGGGGTCATTGTCCATTTGAAAGACTAATTAGTGACCAAGCTTTAGCTTCCTGCCTGATGTCTTGAGACGTTGCTTCCATATATTCACATAATTGTCCATCCTCATGATGCCATCTATTTTGTGAATTGTACCAGTCCCTTCTGCAGCAAAGCACCCCTCAACATGATGCTGCCACCCCCGTGCTTCACGTTTGGGATGGTGTTCTTTGGCTTGCAAGCCTCCACCTTTTTCCTCCAAACAGTTCTATTTTTGTTTCATCAGACCAGAGGACATTACTACAAAAAGTATGATCTTTGTCCCCATGTGCAGTTGCAAAAACGTAGTCTGGCTTTTTTATGGTGGTTTTGGAGCAGTGGCTTCTTCCTTGCTGAGCGGCCTTTCAGGTTTTGTCGATATAGGACTCGTTTTACTGTGGGTATAGATACTTTTGTACCTGTTTCCTACAGCATCTTCACAAGGTCCTTTGCTGTTGTTCTGGGATTGATTTGCACTTTTCGCACCAAAGTACGCTCATCTCTAGGAGACAGAACGCTTCTCCTTCCTGAGCGGCATGATGGCTGCATGGTCCCATGGTGTTTATACTTGCGTACTATTGTTTGTACAGATAAACGTGGTACCTTCAGGCGTTTGGAAATTGCGCCCAAGGATGAACCAGACTTGTAGAAGTCTACAATTTTCTTTCTGAGGTCTTGGCTGATTTCTTTTGATTTTCCCATGATGTCAAGCAAAGAGGCACTGAGTCTGAAGGTAGGCCTTGAAATACATCCACAGGTACACCTCCAATTGACTCAAATTATGTCAATTAGCCTATCAGAAGCTTCTATAGCCATGACATCATTTTCTGGAATTTCCCAAGCTGTTTAAAGGCACAGTCAAGTTAGTACATGTAAACTTCTGACCCACTGGAATTGTGATACAGTGAATTATAAGTGAAATAATCTGCCTGTAAACAATTGTTGGAAAAATGACTTGTGTCATGCACAAAGTAGATGTCCAAACCGACTTGCCAAACTATAGTTTGTTTGTTAACAAGAAATTTGTGGACGGGTTGAAAACGAGTTTTAATGACTCTGACCTAAGTGTATTTAAACTTCCGACTTCAACTGTGTATATACAGGCTATGTCTCAGCTGCTGCAAGCTTATCTTTATTAAAACAACGTTCCCGTGCTTTAAGAGCCGAGGCCTGCCTTGTCTGTCTGGTGTTGTTCTGCTTAAAGCTACAATCTGTGATTATTTTTCACAGAGTGTCAGCCCTGTCACTTGTTTTGGTCTAGAGAGTGATGCTGTTAATTAAAACAGTTTTGCTAAGGTCATGAGGCATTTATACGTTATAGTCTTTTGAGAATCAACGGGTAAATATCAAGAATGGAAATGACCATCGAATACATTCCCAGATCTGAGAATCTACCTTTAAGCTTGAATTTATTTCTGGATTGCAGTAGAGAAAAGCAGCCAAATTTAACATGTCACAAATTACATACCTGCATTCTTCAGCTTGCTTTGATTAGGCAGGCTTGGGCTAATATGTTCCATTCATGTTTGTGTGTGTGTGTGTGTGTGTGTGTGTGTGTGTGTGTGTGTGTGTGTGTGTGTGTGTGTGTGTGTGTGTGTGTGTGTGTGTGTGTGTGTGTGTGTGTGTGTCTGAAATTAGAACGTATGAAAACAGCTACAAAGCCATAGCATTAATCTGATAAAGATCTGTAAGGCGGTGTAATTGGCATGTTATCTGAGACACATTTCTTAAATAAGGAATTTATTTATTTATTTTTACATTGCTCGCTGAGTGAGAGAGTGAAACCAGGGAATAGTTGGCTGCTTTCAGAATGAAAGAAGACATTGAAATGCTACACTTAGCTTTCTTTCTGAGATTCACTAATCATTTCTGGCCATGCCTTTATTTTTTCTCTGGCTCTGTTTCTCTCCCCCCACAGTGTGATCAAATCCAAAGCCAGAACATACGCTGGGATATGGCAGACGGCATACTTTGAAATTGAGTTTGACAGCAGTTGAATAGAGATGATATTTGATATTCAGGAGAAGAGAACAAGAGAGGAAAGGAAGTGATGATAGGAAGAGTAGAGCAGAAGAGAGGAGAGGAAGAGAAGATAGGAAGAGAGGATAGGAAGAGAGGATAGGAAGAGAGGATAGGAAGAGAGGATAGGAAGAGAGGATAGGAAGAGGAGAGGAAGAGGAGAGGAAGAGGAGAGGAAGAGAGGAGAGGAAGAGGAGAGGAAGAGAGATAGGAGGAGAGGATAGGAAGAGAGGATAGGAAGAGAGGATAGGAAGAGAGGATAGGAAGAGGAGAGGAAGAGGAGAGGAAGAGAGGAAGAGAAGATAGGAAGAGGAGAGGAAGAGAGGAGAAGAAGAGAGAAGAGGAAGAGAGGAAAGAGAAGATAGGAAGAGAGGAGAAGAAGAGAGAAGAGGAAGAGAGGAAAGAGAAGATAGGAAGAGAGGAGAAGAAGAGAGAAGAGGAAGAGAGGAAAGAGAAGATAGGAAGAGAGGAGAAGAAGAGAGAAGAGGAAGAGAGGAAAGAGAAGATAGGAAGAGAGGAGAAGAAGAGAGAAGAGGAAGAGAGGAAAGAGAAGATAGGAAGAGAGGAGAAGAAGAGAGAAGAGGAAGAGAGGAAAGAGAAGATAGGAAGAGAGGAGAAGAAGAGAGAAGAGGAAGAGAGGAAAGAGAAGATAGGAAGAGAGGAGAAGAAGAGAGAAGAGGAAGAGAGGAAAGAGAAGATAGGAAGAGAGGATAGGAAGAGAGAGAAAGAGACTTCTAATGTGTGTGTATGTCTGTGAGTATGTCTGTGAGTATGTCTGTGTGTGTGTTTGTGCGTGCACCCTGCAAGGCAAATCCCAGCACACATGCCTTTTGTTTAATATCAAAGACGCCTGTAATGGCATTCTTCTACAAAACAAAGTTAATTAAAGATCAAGTGAAGAGGAATTTATGCCTTCATTCAAGAGTGAACATTCATTTCTCTCTCACCCACCATCTCTCTCTGACTCCCTCTCTCTCACTCAAACAAAAACACAGACACACATGAAAACGGTTCATGTCAGTTTTTCCCCCCATTTCATTACACTCTATTGACGTGTTGCAGGCGGAAAAACGACCAAAAATAATAGCTGTGATTGATTGAGTCAAATGTCACAACATTATCAAAGGAAAAGTAGTCACAGAAAAAGACAAAACAATAAAAAAAGACAGATAAAGAAAATGTAATAAAATAATGTAATCTGAAGAGGAGGAGTATTGAGGGAACCAAGGCGCAGCGTAGTGAAAAGACATATTTATTTAACGAAAACACGAACTTGATAAACTAACAAAAAAAACAACAAACGGTGTAGACAGACCTAGACGACGTACTTACATAAAACAAGAAAAACGCACGAATAGGAACATAGGCTACACAAACCGAACAAACCGTAAACAGTCCCGCGTGGTGTACAGACACAGACACGGAAGACAATCACCCACAACGAACACTGTGACAACGCCTACCTAAATATGACTCTTAATTAGAGGAACGCCAAACACCTGCCTCTAATTAAGAGCCATACCAGGCAACCCAAAAACCAACACAGAAACAGAAAACATAGAATGCCCACCCAACCTCACGTCCTGACCAACTAACACACATAAACTAACAGAAATAGGTCAGGAACGTGACATAACCCCCCCCATAAGGTGCGAACACCGGGCGCACCAGCACAAAGTCTAGGGGAGGGTCTGGGTGGGCATCTGACCACGGTGGTGGCTCAGGCTCCGGGCGAGGTCCCCACCCCACCATAATCAATCCTAGCCTCCATCTACCCCTAAAAATGTCCACCCATATCTTACCCCCACAAAATCCTCTTAGTAACATCCATGACAGGGACAGCACCGGGACAGAGGGATAAATCAAGACAGAGGGATAGCACCAGACAGAAGGATAGATCAGAATATAGAGGTAGATCAAGATAGAGAGGGAGATCATGATAGAGGGGCAACTCCGGACTGAAAGGCAGCTCCGGACAGAGAGACAGCTCTGGACTGAGGGGCAGTTCTGGGTATATAGCCGTTTCTGGCTGAAGGGCAGCTCATGGCTGACTGACGAATCTGGACGCTCATGGCAGGCTGACGGCTCTCGACGCTCATGGCTGGCTGACGGCTCTCGACGCTCATGGCTGGCTGACGGCTCTCAACGCTCATGGCTGGCTGACGGCTCTCAACGCTCATGGCTGGCTGACGGCTCTCAACGCTCATGGCTGGCTGACGGCTCTCGACGCTCATGGCAGGCTGACGGCTCTCGACGCTCATGGCAGGCTGACGGCTCTCGACGCTCATGGCAGGCTGACGGCTCTCGACGCTCATGGCAGGCTGACGGCTCTCGACGCTCATGGCAGGCTGACGGCTCTCGACGCTCATGGCAGGCTGACGGCTCTGGCCGCTCATGGCTCGCTGGCGGCTCTGGCAGATCCTGTCTGGTTGGCGGCTCTGGCAGATCCTGTCTGGTTGGCGGCTCTGGCAGATCCTGTCTGGTTGGCGGCTCTGGCAGATCCTGTCTGGTTGGCGGCTCTGGCAGATCCTGTCTGGTTGGCGGCTCTGGCAGATCCTGTCTGGTTGGCGGCTCTGGCAGATCCTGTCTGGCGGGCGGCTCTAGCGGCTCCTGTCTGGCGGACGGCTCTAGCGGCTCCTGTCTGGCGGACGGCTCTGTAGGCTCATGGCAGACGGGCGGCTTTGCAGGCTCATGGCAGACGGGCGGCTTTGCAGGCTCATTGCAGACGGATGGCTCAGACGGCGCTGGGGAGACGGATGGCTCAGATGGCGCTGGGGAGACGGATGGCTCAGATGGCGCTGGGGAGACGGATGGCTCAGATGGCGCTGGGGAGACGGATGGCTCTGGCCGGATAAGGCGCACTGTAGACCTGGTGCGTAGTGCCGGAACTGGAGGCACCGGGCTAAGGACACGCACCTTCATACTAGTGCGGGGAGCAGGGACAGGGCACACTGGACTCTCAAAGCCCACTCTATACCTGGTGCGTGGTACCGGCACTGGTGGCACCGGGCTGAGGACAAGCACATCAGGATTAGTAGGGGGAGAAGAAACAGTGTGTACAGGGCTCTGGAGACGCACAGGAGGCTTAGTGCGTGGTGCCGGAACTGGAGGCACCGAACTGGATACACGCACTACAGGGAGAGTGCGTGGAGGAGGAACAGGGCTCAGGAGACGCACTGGTAGCCTAGTGCGTAGTGTAGGCACTGTAGGTACTAGGCTGGGGCGGGGAGGTGGCGCCGGAAATACCGGACCGTGCAGGCGTACTGGCTCTCTTGAGCATTGAGCCTGCCCAACCTTACCTGGTTGAATGCTCCCGGTTGCCCGACCAGTGCGGGGAGGTGGAATAACCCGCACCGGGCTATGTAGGCGAACCGGGGAAACCATGCGTAAGGCAGGTGCCATGTATGCCGGCCCGAGAAGACGCACTGGAGACCAGACGCGTTGAGCCGGCCTCATGACACCTGGCTCAATACCCAATCTAGCCCTCCCAGTGCGGGGAGGTGGAATAACCCGCACTGGGCTATGCACTCGTACAGGAGACACCGTGCGCTCTACTGCGTAACACGGTGCCTGCCCGTACTCCCGCTCTCCACGGTAAGCCTGGGAAGTGGGCGCAGGTCTCCTACCTGCCCTTGGCCCACTACCTCTTAGCCCCCCCCCCCAAGAAATTTTTGGGTGTTACTCACGGGCTTTTTGGGCTTCCGTGCAAGACGCGTTCCCTCATAACTCCGGTTCCTCTCTCTCTTTTCCTCCACTCTCCGAGCTGCCTCCAGCTGTTCCCATGGACGGTGATTCACTTTAGCCCATGGTCCTTCTCCGTTAAATATTTGCTCCCAACTCCACAAGTCCTGTATACTTCCCCGTTGCTCCAAATTACGCTGCTTGGTTCTGGATTCTTGGTGGGTGATTCTGTAACGGCAGTCCTCCTCCTCTTCATCTTCGGAAGAGGAGGAGTATTGAGGGAACCAAGGCACAGCGTAGTGAAAAGACATATTTATTTAACGAAAACACGAACTTGATAAACTAACAAAAAAAAAAAAAAACGGTGTAGACAGACCTAGACGACGTACTTACATAAAACAAGAAAAACGCACGAATAGGAACATAGGCTACACAAACCGAACAAACCGTAAACAGTCCCGCGTGGTGTACAGACACAGACACGGAAGACAATCACCCACAACGAACACTGTGACAACGCCTACCTAAATATGACTCTTAATTAGAGGAACGCCAAACACCTGCCTCTAATTAAGAGCCATACCAGGCAACCCAAAAACCAACACAGAAACAGAAAACATAGAATGCCCACCCAACCTCACGTCCTGACCAACTAACACACATAAACTAACAGAAATAGGTCAGGAATGTGACATCTGGCCATTATATGTTATGCTTCATATGGTACAGTATGTATTCATTTGTGGATGTTCATCACTCATTTCATAAAATATGTTATGATTTACAATTCGTATTATATGTTATGAATTTGCAAAGTGTACAATATGCTACGAAATTGGAAAAAGTACAATATTTTTCAAATTTGCTAAACACATGATATATTATGAATTCTAGCTAGGTGTCTAGGTGGCTAACTTTAGCTAGCTGGCTATGGTTAGCTACGCTAGCAGTTAGGGCTAGGCGTTAGGGTTAAGTTAAGGAGTTAGGTTAAAGGGTTAAGGTTAGGGTTAGGAGAAAGGATAGCTAAAAGGGTTAAGGTTAGGGGAAGGTTAGCTAAAATTCTAATTAGTTGCAAAGTAGCTAAAAAGTAGCAAGTACACTGAACAAACATTTTAACTCAACATGTAAAATGTAAAATATTTACAATTGATACAAGGAAATCAGTCAGTTTAAATAAATTCATTAGGCCCTAATGTATGGATTTCACATGAATGGGAATACAGATATAATTCTGTTGGTCACTGATACCTTAAAAAATTAGGAGCGTGGATCAGAAAACCAGTCAGTATATGGTGTGACCACCATTTACCTCACGCAGCGCCACACATCTCCTTCACATTGAGTTGATCAAGCTGCTAATTGTGGCCTGTGGAATGCTGTCCCAATCCTCTTCAATGGCTGTGCAAAGTTGGTGGATATTGGCAGGAACTGGAACATACTGTCATGCATGTCGATCAAGAACATCCCAAGAATGTTCAATGGGTGACATGTCTGGTGAGTATGCAGGCCATGGAAGAACTGGGACATTTTCAGCTTCCAGGAATTGTGTACAGATCCTTGCAACATGGGGTTAATAACTAACAGCATTATCATGCTGAAACATGAGGTGATGGCAGTGAATGAATGGCAAAACAATGGGCCTCAGGATCCCGTCGCGGTATCTCTGTGCCTTCAAATCAGTAAAATGCAATTGTGTTCGTTGTCCATAGCTTATGACTGCCAATACCATAACCCCACTGCCACCATGGGGCACTCTGTTCACAATGCTTACATCAGCAAACCACTCGCACACACAACACCATCTGCCCGGTACAGTTGAAACTGGGATTCATCAATGAAGAGCACAAATCTCCAGCGTGCCAGCGGCCATCGACGGTGAGCATTTTCCCATTTAAGTCAGTTACAAAGCAGAACTACAGTCAGGTCAAGACCTTGGTGAGGATGATGAGCACACCGATGAGCAGTTTTTGCAGAAATTCTTTGATTGTGCAAACCCACAGCTTCATCAGCTGTCCAGGTGGCTGGTCTCAGATGATCACGCAGGTGAAGTAGCTGGGTGTGGTGGACATTATAATGCTGTATGGGCATGAATTAAGCCAGAGCCCTACCCATGCTCGCAACATTCAGGCACTACCCTACCCAGGCCCGATTGCTTCTTACAAATTTTGGGCCCTGCCCGAAACCCGAAATCAGAAAGAACTTCCTCCGTTAGTAAATCCATTAACTGCTCCTCTCTGTCTGTCACTTAATCGCTCTGCTTGGGCTGCTCTGCCGGTGATATTAGAGAAAGGAGGAGATAGGAATCACATTGTGCAATGAATGGAGGAAGAGCAGACTGTCGACCAATTGCGTTTACATTGTCTTGCTGTGTCACGTGGATGCTAAGCTAAATGTCACGCAATCCCTTTTCAAAGTCAGGGTATGAGTTGAGAGATGTGCCTCTTCTCCTTGAAAGTATGTAATGCACCGCACGGCCCATTGACGTAGCATGGGCAACGTACATAATGGCTGTTAATACTATTCCAATGGCGTTTCCCATCTCCTCAAAAGTACCCGTACCCTAGTTATTGATGAAAAAACAGGCCCTACCCGGCCCTAACCCGATGTATAAAATCAGGGCACGTTGGGCTCACAACTGGTAGCAGAGCTCTAGTGGATATTCCTGCAGTCATCATGCCAATTGCACACTCCCTCAAAACTTCAGACAACTGTGGCATTGTGTTGTGTGACAAAACTGCATATTTTAGAGTGGCCTTTTATTTTCCCAAGCACAAGGTGCACCTGTGTAATGATCATGCTGTTTAATTAGCTTCTTGATATGCCACATCTGTCAGGTGGATGGATTATCTGGCAAAGGAGAAATTATCACTAACAGGGATCTAAATTAATTTGTGCCCAAAATTGGAGAGACATTTTTTTTGTGAGTGTGGAAAACTTCTGGGAACCCAACCTTTGCTTTGTTAGATTTTCATGTTATACCCATCCACCCCTACCAACCACCCTACTTTCATTTTTGCCTTAAGTAGCCATCTGTCTCATGTAACCATACCAAATGTAACATATATCATACTAATTTGAGTGTACCGGATTAACATTTACTATGTTACATCTAGTCTATGAGACCAGCCTGTGAGGTTTCACTCAGCTCATTGCTGATGTATTTTCTTAATTTCTTCATCCACCTTTCTTCCAGATTTTTCTTCCAAGGAAGGAGGGAGGGGAGAACATCATGGCTGGTGACAGATACAGGCTTGGGTTGAAGATATGACATTTTGGCATTGTTGAATCATTCATTCATAAACATTCTTATCGGTCACTTATAATAAATTGTGCTTATAATAAATTGTCAACTGTAGTTGTTCCCAGCAGAGGGAAGGGAGAAGGCAGAGAGAGCGAGGGAGAGAGAAAGCAGGGCGAGGGATCGACAGACAGAGAGAGAGTGAGAGAGAGAGAGCGAGAGAGAGCGAGAGAGAGCGAGAGAGAGAGAGAGAGAGAGAGAGAGAGAGAGAGAGAGAGAGAGAAAGCAGGGAGAGGGATCGACAGACAGAGAGAGAGCGAGAGAGAGCGAGAGAGAGAGAGAGAGAGAGAGAGAGAGAGAGAGAGAGAGAGAGAGAGAGAGAGAGAGAGAGAGAGAGAGAGAGAGAGAGAGAGAGAGAGAGAGAAGTCAAAGAGATGGAAGGAGCACTCAGTGCTTGTTCAAACAAAGTTAATTATTTGGAAGGCAATCAAACATCATTCAGGATATTTATGATGTGAGCTTATATCTACAGGAGATATCGAAGACAGTGATGGCTTCCAGAGCTCAAAGTGGGGCTGGGATCCAGGTCAAGATCACCACACTTCCCATTGCTAGCATACAGTAACTATTGTTGACACAATGCGGTTTGTATGCCTTGTCTCCTATACAGCCATTGGAGAGGATACTGTTTTGAGAGTACTTGAATCAGCCTGTTGAGCTAAGCAATATACTGTACAAGACGATGACATGAAGGAGACAGTGGATGACAGTCAGGGCCCTATTCGGTCATAACAGAATGCAGTAAACAGCTGGTTGTCAATAACAATACATGGTAAGCACAAATACCTCCACACAATATCTCAAGATAGCCTACATGGTAGCTGCACTCCACAAACAAACGTCCAGTAAACGCAGTATACTTATAAACTCAGTATACTCATAAACTCAGTATACTTATAAACTCAGTATACTCATAAACTCAGTTTATACCTATGAAGTCAGTATATTTCTGAAGTCAGCATACTTCTAAACTCAGTATACTTCTAAACTCAGCATACTCAAACTCAGTTTACTCATGCACTCAGTATACTCATAAACTCAGTATACTCATAAACTCAGTATACGTAGAACCTCAGTATTCTCATAAACTCAGTATACTTATAAACTCAGTATACTCAAACTCACTATACTTATAAACTCAGTATACTCATAAACTCAGTATACGTAGAAACTCAATATGCTTAAAAAGGCAGTACAGTACAATCGTGTTACAATATTACATGTGGTGTAAAGAGTGTTCTCCTACTGGTGCAAGAGTGAAGTGACTATGAGGATTGAAATGCAAAGGCTGTTGAGCAGATAGCGTTAGCTTGCTCAGAAGACAGAAGGTAATCCTCAGGCCAATCCATGCTCGTCCAGGCGAGACATTATGTACGGGCGACCCACAATGCTCCTCTCTCAAAAAGCCTCTCTCAGACACGGCAGACCTCTCCCTCCATAACGTATTAACATTTTGAAGATTTCCCACAAAACGAGTCCACATGGCCGGGGACTTTGGTATGAGGCTGATGGCGAAGGCCACAACACCAACTCTCTCTTCTTCCAAAACGACTACTTAAAGACACTGGAAGGGAGGTGAGTCTATCTAACTCAAACAAATCAAATGTTATTTGTCACATGCACCAAACACAACAGGTGTAAACCTTACCGTGAAATTCTTACGTACAAGTCCTTCACCAACAATGCAGTTTTAAGAAAATATAGTTAAGAGAATTTTACTAAATGAAAAAGAAAAAATATCACACTAAAATAACATTGATGTGGCCATATCAAATCAAATCAAATCAAATGTTATTTGTCACATACACATGGTTAGCAGATGTTAATGCGAGTGTAGCGAAATGCTTGTGCTTCTAGTTCCGACAATGCAGTAATAACCAACGAGTAATATAACCTAACAATTCCACAACTACTACCTTATACACACAAGTGTAAAGGGATAAAGAATATGTACATAAAGATATATGAATGAGTGATGGTACAGAACGGCATAGGCAAGATTCCGTAGATGGTATAGAGTACAGTATATACATATGAGATGAGTAATGTAGGGTATATAAACGTAAAGTGGCATAGTTTAAAGTGGCTAGTGATACATGTATTACATAAAGATGGCAAGATGCAGTAGATGATATAGAGTACAGTATTGTCACGTTCCTGACCTATTTATGTTAGTTTTGTGTGTTAGTTGGTCAGGACGTGAGGTTGGGTGGGCATTCTATGTTATCTGTTTCTATGTTGGTTTTGGTTTGCCTGGTATGGCTCTTGATTAGAGGCAGGTGGTTTGCGTTTGCCTCTAATTAAGAGTCATATTTAGGTAGGGCATTCTCACTGTTTGTTTGTGGGTGATTGTCTCCTGTGTCCGTATGTTATGTTCGTACCACATGGGACTGTAGCGTTTGTTTGTTTCATTTCGTTTCGATGTCGTCTGTTTCCTGTACGTAAGTTTATGTTTAGTTATATAAGTTTATGTTCAGGTTTCGTCAACGTCGTTTTCTTATTTTGTAGTTTTGAAAGTGTTTTGTTTCGTTTCGTGTTTTGCCATCATCATTGTTAATAAAGATGGCTTATTTCCCTAAGCCTGCGTTTTGGTCAGAAGATCCTTCTCTCCTCACCTCATCTGAGGATGAGGAGAGCACAAGCCGTTACAGAATCACCCACCACGCTAAGACCAAGCGGCAAGGGAAAACGAAACGGAGTAGGGGACAGGAGAGAAAGGAGCAATGGACATGGGACGATGTTTTGGATGGAAAGGGTGTCTACACATGGGAGGAGATCCTAGCTGGTAGAGATCGCCTCCCATGGGAACAGCTGGAGGCACTGAGGAGAGCGGAGGCTACCGGAGAGAGGAACCGGAGCTATGAGGGAACGCGTCTGGCACGGAAGCCGAAAAAGCCCGTAAGTAATTCCCAAAAATTTCTTGGGGGGGGGCTAGGATGTGGTGGGCCAAGGGCAGGTAGGAGACCTGCGCCCACTTCCCAGGCTTACCGTGGAGAGCGGGAGTACGGGCAGGCGCCGTGTTACGCAGTAGAGCGCACGGTGTCTCCTGTACGAGTGCATAGCCCAGTGCGGGTTATTCCTCCTCCCCGCACTGGGAGGGCTAGATTGGGCATTGAGCCAGGTGTCATGAGGCCGGCTCAACGCGTCTGGTCTCCAGTGCGTCTCCTCGGGCCGGCATACATGGCACCTGCCTTACGCATGGTTTCCCCGGTTCGCCTACATAGGCCGGTGCGGGTTATTCCACCTCCCCGCACTGGTCGGGCAACCGGGAGCATTCAACCAGGTAAGGTTGGGCAGGCTCAATGCTCAAGAGTGCCAGTACGTCTCCACGGTCCGGTACTTCCGGTACCACCTCCCCGCCCCAGCCTAGTACCTACAGTGTATACACTACGCACTAGGCTACCAGTGCGTATCCTGAGCCCTGTTCCTCCTCCACGCACTCTCCCTGTAGTGCGTGTATCTAGCCCGGTGCCTCCAGTTCCGGGCCCACACACTAAGCTACCTGTGCGTCTCCAGAGCCCTGAACCCACTGTATCTTCTCCCCCTACTAATCCTGATGTGCTTGTCCTCAGCCCGGTGTCACCAGTGCCGGTACCACGCATCAGGGATAGAGTAGGCTTTGAGAATACAGTGTGCCCTGTCCCTGCTCCCCGCACTAGTAGGAAGGTGCTTATCCTTAGCCCGGTGCCTCCAGTTCCGGCACCACGCACCAGGTCTACAGTGCACCGTATCCGGCCAGAGCCATCCGTCTCCCCAGCGCCATCTGAGCCATCCGTCTCCCCAGCGCCATCTGAGCCATCCGTCTCCCCAGCGCCATCTGAGCCATCCGTCTCCCCAGCGCCATCTGAGCCATCCGTCTCCCCAGCGCCATCTGAGCCATCCGTCTGCCAGGAGCCTCCAAAGCCGCCCGTCTGCCATGAGCCTGCAAAGCCGCCCGTCTGCCATGAGCCTACAGAGCCGTCAGCCAGACAGGAGCCGCTAGAGCCGTCAGCCAGACAGGAGCCGCTAGAGCCGTCAGCCAGACAGGATCTGCCAGAGCCGCCAACCAGACAGGATCTGCCAGAGTCGCCAACCAGACAGGATCTGCCAGAGCCGCCAACCAGACAGGATCTGCCAGAGCCGCCAACCAGACAGGATCTGCCAGAGCCGCCAACCAGACAGGATCTGCCAGAGCCGCCAGCGAGCCATGAGCAGCCAGAGCCGTCAGAGCGCCATGAGCAGCCAGAGCCGTCAGAGCGCCATGAGCAGCCAGAGCCGTCAGAGCGCCATGAGCGTCGAGAGCCGTCAGCCTGCCATGAGCGTCGAGAGCCGTCAGCCTGCCATGAGCGTCGAGAGCCGTCAGCCTGCCATGAGCGTCGAGAGCCGTCAGCCTGCCATGAGCGTCGAGAGCCGTCAGCCTGCCATGAGCGTCGAGAGCCGTCAGCCTGCCATGAGCGTCGAGAGCCGTCAGCCTGCCATGAGCGTCGAGAGCCGTCAGCCTGCCATGAGCGTCGAGAGCCGTCAGCCTGCCATGAGCGTCGAGAGCCGTCAGCCTGCCATGAGCGTCGAGAGCCGTCAGCCTGCCATGAGCGTCGAGAGCCGTCAGCCTGCCATGAGCGTCGAGAGCCGTCAGCCAGCCATGAGCGTCGAGATTCGTCAGTCAGCCATGAGCTGTCCTTCAGCCTGAAAAGGCTAGATACCCAGAACTGCCCATCAGTCCAGAGCTGTCTCTCTGTCCGGAGCTGCCTTTCAGTCCGGAGTTGCCCCTCTATCCTGATCTCCCTCTCTATCTTTATCTACTTCTATATTCTTATCTATCCCTCTGTCTTGATTTATCTCTCTGTCCCGGTGTTGTCCTTATTAGATATGTTGTTAAGGGGATTTTGTGGGGGTCAAAAGAGGGTGGACATTCTTGGAGGGAGGAAGTTAGGATGGATTATGGTGGGGTGGGAACCGCGCCCGGAGCCTGAGCCACCACCGTGGTTAGATGCCCACCCAGACCCTCCCCTAGACTTTGTGCTGGTGCGTCCGGAGTTCGCACCTTGTGGGGGGGGTACTGTCACGTTCCTGACCTATTTATGTTAGTTTTGTGTGTTAGTTGGTCAGGACGTGAGGTTGGGTGGGCATTCTATGTTATCTGTTTCTATGTTGGTTTTGGTTTGCCTGGTATGGCTCTTGATTAGAGGCAGGTGGTTTGCGTTTGCCTCTAATTAAGAGTCATATTTAGGTAGGGCATTCTCACTGTTTGTTTGTGGGTGATTGTCTCCTGTGTCCGTATGTTATGTTCGTACCACATGGGACTGTAGCGTTTGTTTGTTTCATTTCGTTTCGATGTCGTCTGTTTCCTGTACGTAAGTTTATGTTTAGTTATATAAGTTTATGTTCAGGTTTCGTCAACGTCGTTTTCTTATTTTGTAGTTTTGAAAGTGTTTTGTTTCGTTTCGTGTTTTGCCATCATCATTGTTAATAAAGATGGCTTATTTCCCTAAGCCTGCGTTTTGGTCAGAAGATCCTTCTCTCCTCACCTCATCTGAGGATGAGGAGAGCACAAGCCGTTACAAGTATATACATATGAGATGAGTAATGTAGGGTATATAAACATAAAGTGGCATAGTTTAAAGTGGCTAGTGATACATGTATTACATGAAGATGGCAAGATGCAGTAGATGATATAGAGTACAGTATATACATAAACATATGAGATGAGTAATGTAGGGTATGTAAACATTATATTAAAATTATATTATTATATTATATTATTGTTTAAAGTGGCTAGTGATACATTTTTACTTAAATTTCCATCAATTCCCATTATTAAAGTGGTTGGAGTTGAGTCAGTATGTTGGCAGCGGCCACTAAATGTTAGTGGTGGCTGTTTAACCGTCTGATGGCCTTGAGATAGAATCTGTTTTTCAGTCTCTCGGTCCCTGCTTTGATGCACCTGTACTGACCTGGCCTTATGGATGATAGCAGGGTGAACAGGCAGTGGCTCGGGTGGTTGTTGTCCTTGATGATCTTTATGGCCTTCCTGTGACATCGGGTGGTGTAGGTGTCCTGGAGGGCAGGTAGTTTGCCCCCGGTGATACGTTGTGCAGACCTCACTACCCTCTGGAGAGCCTTACGGTTGTGGGAGGAGCAGTTGCCGTACCAGGTGGTGATACAGCCCGACAGGATGCTCTCTATTGTGCATCTGTAGAAGTTTGTGAGTGCTTTTGGTGACATGCCGAATTTCTTCAGCCTCCTTAGGTTGAAGAGGCGCTGCTGCGCCTTCTTCACAACGCTGTCTGTGTGGGTGGAACAATTCAGTTTGTCCGTGATGTGTACACCGAGGAACTTAAAACTTACTACCCTCTCCACTACTGTCCCGTCGTTGTGGATAGGGGGGTGCTCCCTCTGCTGTTTCCTGAAGTCCACAATCATCTCCTTTGTTTTGTTGACGTTGAGTGTGAGGTTATTTTCCTGACACCACACTCCGAGGGCCCTCACCTCCTCCCTGTAGGCCGTCTCGTCGTTGTTGGTAACCAATTCTACCACTGTAGTGTCGTCCGTAAACTTGATGATTGAGTTGGAGGCGTGCATGGCCACGCAGTCGTGGGTGAACAGGGAGTACAGGAGAGGGCTCAGAACGCACCCTTGTGGGGACCCAGTGTTGAGGATCAGCGGGGTGGAGATGTTGTTACCTACCCTCACCACCTGGGGGTGGCACGTCAGGAAGTCCAGTACGCAGTTGCACAGGGCGGGGTCGAGACCCAGGGTCTCGAGCTTGATGACGAGTTTGGATGGTACTATGGTGTTAAATGCTGAGTTGTAGTCGATGAACAGCATTCTCACATAGGTATTCCTCTTGTCCAGATGGGTTAGGGCAGTGTGCAGTGTGGTTGCGATTGCGTCGTCTGTGGACCAATTGGGTCGGTAAGCAAATTGGGGTGGGTCTAGGATGTCAGGTAGGGTGGAGGTGATATGGTCCTTGACTAGTGAATAATGCAAATAGTCTGGGTGACCATATGATTAATTGTTCAGCAGTCTTATGGCTTGGGGGTAGAAGCTGTAAATGAGTTGGACCTAGACTTGGATGTCCGGTACCGCTTGCCGTGCGGTAGCAGAGAGAACAGTCCATGACTTGGGTGACTGGAGTCTTTGACAATTTTTGGGGCCTTCCTCTTACACCACCTAGTATATAGGTCCTGGATGGCAGGAAACTTGGCCCCAGTGATGTATTGTGCCGTACGCTCTACCCTATGTAGCGCCTTACGGTCAGATGCCGATCAGTAGCCATACCAGGTGTTGATGCAACCGGTCAGGATGCTCTCTATGGTGCAGCTGTAGAACCTTTTGAGGATCTGGGGACCCATACCAAAATATTTTCAGTCTCCTGAGGGGGAAAAGGCATTGTTGTACCCTCTTTACAACTTTCTTGGCGTGTTTGGACCATGATGGTTTGTTGGTGATGTGGACACCAAGGAATTTGAACCTATTGACCCGCTCAACTACAGCGCCGTCGATGTGAATGGGGGCGTGTTCAGCCCTCCTTTTCCTGTAGTCCCCAATTGTCTCCATTGTCTTGCTTACGTTGAGGGAGAGGTTGTTGTCCTGGCCCCACACTGCCACGTCTCGGATCTCCTCCCTATAGGCTGTCTCATCATTGTCGGTGATCAAGCCTGCCACCTATGTGTCGTCAGAAAACTTAATGATGGTGTTCGAGTCGTGCTTGGCAACACAGTCGTGGTTGAACAGGGTGTACAGGAGGGGACTAATCACGCACCCCTGAAGGGCCCCCGTGTTGAGGATCAGCGTGGACGATTTTTCTTTGCTTACCCTTACCACCTGGGGGCGGAGAGGCAGGAAATCCAGGATCCAGTTGCATTGACCTTCATGGACTCTATGGTGTTGAATGCTGAGCTGTAGTCATTGAACAGTATTCTCAAATGGGTGTTCCTTTTGTCCAGGTGGGAAAGGGCAGTGTGGAGTGCCCACTCCATCGCTGGCAGGCATACATGAAGCTGACTGCTAGCATCCTGTAACCCAACTTCAAATCTACAGTGGGGCTGTGGAGCTCGGATATACCATTTCCTAATATTAATGAGTCATCTAAGCCACCAGAGAGAGAAACACTGAGGAAGGTTCAATGTTGCCTTAATGTGAATTTCACAGCAATACTCATTTGCTTTTGTATTCTAACATATTGGCTTGGGATTGTATTTTTTATTTTACCAGATAAATTGACTGAGAACAAATTCTCATTTACAACAGCAACCTGGGGGGATGAATGAACCAATTGGTAGCTGGGGTTGATTAGGTGGCCATGATGGTATGAGGGACAGAATGGGAATTTAGCCAGGACACCGGAGTTAACACCTTCACTCTTACGATAAGTGCCATAGGATCTTTACTGACCACAGATAATCAGGACACCTGAACATCCCATCCAAAAGACAGAACACGACATAGGGCAATTTCCCCAATGACTGCCCTGGGAATCCTTTTTAGACCTGAGGAAAGAGTGCCTCCTACTGGCCCTCCAACACCACTTCCAGCAGTATTTGGTCTCCCATTCAGGAACCAACAACAACCAACCCTGTTTAGCTTCAGAGGCAAGCCATCAGTGGTATGCCGGGTAGTCTACTGCTGTAACAGTCTGTCGCTACTTCAAAATAAACTCATCTGACAAATAGTGATGCGACTGATATTAAAGAATAATATCAAATCTGTCCATTCATTTTTCAATTCCGAGAGGCATAAAACACCACTCTGAGGACAAATGATGGCAACACTTTCTCTTTGAGAAGGCATTCCATTTGGGGCTGATTGAAAAGACTGAGTGCCCCTAGGTTTAAACAACCCATTACAAGGCACTGTGTCTAGGCTCTTGGCTCCCATCTTCAACAGACAGGCATACTGGAGACGGACCGACACTGAGATATGAAGAGAGCAAAGAGAGAGAGAGTGACAGAGAGGGAGAGGGAGAGGGAGAGGGAGAGGGAGAGGGAGAGGGAGAGGGAGAGGGAGAGGGAGAGGGAGAGCAGAGAGATAGAGAGAGATCAGAGAGCGATAGAGAGAGAGAGACATAGAGAGCAGAGAGAGAAAGGGAGAGCAGAGAGCGATATGCAGAGAGAAAGAGAGCAGAGAGATAGAGAGACATAGAGCATATAGAGAGGGAGAGCAGAGAGATAGATAGAGAGAGATGTAGAGCAGAGAGAGAGAGATAAAGAGCAGAGAGAGAGAGAGATGTAGACCAGAGAGAGAGATACACGGAGAGCAGAGAGAGAGAGAGAGAGAGAGAGGAGAGAGATGAGAGAGAGAGAGACATGGAGAGCAGAGAGAGAGAGAGAAGCAGAGAGAGAGAGAGACATAGAGAGCAGAGAAAGAGATCGAGAGAGAGGAGAGAGATAGAGAGAGAAGCAGAGAGCAGAGAGATAGAGAGAGAAGCAGAGAGAGAGAGAGAGAGAGAGAGAGAGAAGCAGAGAGAGAAGCAGAGAGAGAGAGAGAGAGAGAGAGAGAGAGATCATGGGACACACATTACAGACAAGGCATCGGTCTCAGGCAGACATTTATTTCTACATCACATTGTTGTGCGAAACAAAACTCCTTCATCAGCAGAAGCTTTTACAAAAAGACCAAAAAAGTTTGAGGCATAACCTGTCTAGGATCAGCGTGGCGCTAGCGGCACCCCCCCCCACTGAAAAACCAGTGCCGCGAAATTCAAAAAAAATATATTTTTTTAAATATTTAACTTTCACACATTAAAGTCCAATACAGCTAATGAAAGACACAGATCTTGTGAATCCAGTCAACTTGTCCGATTTTTAAAATGTTTTACAGGGAAGACACAATATGTAAAGATGTACATCTATTACCTAAAAACACATTAGCATAATCCACCATCTTTTCTTTGTCCACCAACACCAGTAGCCATCACCAATTCGGCTAAACTAAGATATTTATAGCCCCTAACCAACAAAAAAACTCATTAGATGACAGTCTGATAACATATTTATGGTATGGGATAGGTTTTGTTAGAAAAAAGTGCATATTTCAGGTAGATGGCATAGGTTACAATTGCACCCACCGTCACAAATGGAATAGAAAAACTACTTAGAGCAACGTGTTTACCTACTTACTAATCATCAAACATTTCGTAAAAATACACAGCATACACGAATCGAAAGACACAGATCCTGTGAATACAGACAATATTTCAGATTTTCTAAGTGTCTTACAGCGAAAACACAATAAATCGTTATATTAGCGTAGCACATAGCACATAGCAGCCCAGCATTGATTCTAGCCAAAGTGAGCGATAAAAGTCAACATCGCCAAAAGATATTAATTTTTTCACTAACCTTCTCAGAATTCTTCCGATGACACTCCTGTAACATCATATTACACATTCCATATAGAGTTTGATCGCAAATGTTTATATTTAGCCACCAAAATCATGGTTAGACAATGTGAAATGTAGACAAGCTGGTCAGAAAAAGTCCTTGCGCCACTTAGACAGTGATCTACTCTTATACATAAATACTCATAAACGTGACTAAAAAATATAGGGTGGACAGGGATTGATAGACAATTTAATTCTTAATACAATTGCGGAATAACATTTTTTAATTTATCCTTACTTTTCAATACAGTTTGCGCCTAGCGAAGCTACGTCATAAAACATGGCGTCCTAAGCCACTAAAATGTTTCGACAGAAACACGATTTATCATAATAAAAATGTCCTACCTTGAGCTGTTCTTCCATCAGTATCTTGGGCAAAGGATCCTTTCTTGAGAGCAATCGTCTTTTGGTGGAAAGCTGTCCTCTTGCCATGTGGAAATGCCTACTGCGTTCGGGATGAACTGAAAAGCGTGCCCAACTATTCACAGCGTTAAAGAAATAAATGTCCCAAAATCGCACTAAACGGATATAAATTGCTATAAAACGCTTTAAATTAACTACCTTATGATGTTTTTAACTCCCATAACGAGTAGAAACATGACCCGAGTAATATTACCCCCTTCACTAATGCTTGGAACAGGA
>NC_074691.1:34608512-34628512 GCF_029448725.1 Salvelinus fontinalis
ATCTGTTGAGCTGTGCTGTGCTAAGTGGGCTAACTGTGCTAGGCTAGCGCTTGACCAATGCTAGTGCTGACTTATGCTAGCTTATGTTGTTAGCTAATATAACGATATATTGTGTTTTCGCTGTAAAACACTTCAAAAATCGGAAATGTTGGCTTTATTCACACGATATCTGTCTTTCATTAGTTATCCACCATATTTTTTTCTGAAATGTTTTATGAGGTGCAATTAGTAGCCGACGTTGGTGTATGTATTTTCTCTGGCTACTCCCGTCTGGATTCAGACTCTAGCTATGTGTTAGCATTTTTGGGTAGCATCAATGTAAAACTGATTTATAGCTAAAATATGCACTTTTTATGAACAAAACATAGATTTATTGTGTAACATGTTATATGACTGTCATCTGAGGTAGTTTTTTCTGGGCTCTTTAGGTTGGTTTTAGTTTATTTCGGTTGGCTTGTGCATGCTACTTGAATCATAATTCATTATTCATAATCATATCCATACGTGTCTGTCCACTTTTGTATTTGGTGGTGAGCTAACATAAATATATGTGGTGTTTTCTCTGTAAAACATTTAAAAAATCGGACATGTTGGCTGGATTGACAAGATGTTTATCTTTCAAATGCTGTATTGGACTTGTTAATGTGTAAAAGTTAAATATTTAAAAAAAATAGATTTTGAATTTCGCGCCCTGCAGCTGTTGTCATTTTCGTCCGATTTCGGGCTTGCAGCCCAAACAGGTTAAGAGTCATATTTAGGTAGGGTGTTCTCACTGTTTGTTTGTGGGTGATTGTCTTCCGTATCTGTGTTATGTCTTGCACCATACGGGACTGTTCGGTTGGCTGTTTCGTTTCGATGTAGTCTGTTCCTGTCCGTAAGTTTTACGTTTAGTTATGTAAGTTTATGTTCAGGTTTCGTCTACGTCGTTTTCTTGTTTTGTATTTTTGAAAGTGTTTTGTTTTTCGTGTTGCCATCGTCGTTAATAAATAAAAGATGGCTTATTTCCCGAATGCTGCATTTTGGTCTGATGATCCTTCTCTCCTCTCCTCGTCCGAGGAAGAGGAGAACGACAGCCCTTACAGAATCACCCACCACGCTAGGACCAAGCGGCAAGGGAAAGCTCAACAGGGCAACAAGGACTCCTGGACTTGGGACGAAATATTGGACGGGAGAGGTCCATGGGCACAGCCGGGAGAATATCGCCGTCCCAAAGCTGAGCTGGAGGCACTGAGGAGAGTAGAGGCTACCGGAGAGAGGAACCGGAGTTATGAGGGAACGCTTCTGGCACGGAAGCCCAAAAAGCCCGTAAGTAACACCCAAAAATTTCTTGGGGGGAAAGGGATAAGAGGTAGTGGGCCAAGGGCAGGTAGGAGACCTGCGCCCACTTCCCAGGCTTACCGTGGAGAGCGGGAGTACGGGCAGGCGCCGTGTTACGCAGTAGAGCGCACGGTGTCTCCTGTACGAGTGCATAGGCCAGTGCGGGTTATTCCACCTCCCCGCACTGGCAGGGCTAGATTGGGTATTGAGCCAGGTGTCATGAGGCCGGCTCAACGCGTCTGGTCTCCAGTGCGTCTCCTCGGGCCGGCATACATGGCACCTGCCTTACGCATGGTTTCCCCGGTTCGCCTACATAGGCCGGTGCGGGTTATTCCACCTCCCCGCACTGGTCGGGCTACCGGGAGCATTCAACCAGGTAAGGTTGGGCAGGCTCAATGCTCAAGAGTGCCAGTACGCCTCCACGGTCCGGTATTTCCGGCGCCACCTCCCCGCCCCAGCCTAGTACCTACAGTGCCTACACTACGCACTAGGCTACCAGTGCGTCTCCTGAGCCCTGTTCCTCCTCCACGCACTCTCTCTGTAGTGCGTGTATCTAGCCCGGTGCCTCCAGTTCCGGCACCACGCACTAAGCCACCTGTGCGTCTCCAGAGCCCTGTACACACTGTATCTTCTCCCCCTACTAATCCTGATGTGCTTGTCCTCAGCCCGGTGTCACCAGTGCCGGTACATCGCATCAGTTATAGAGTGGGCTTTGAGAGTACAGTGTGCCCTGTCCCTGCTCCCCGCACTAGTAGGAAGGTGCTTATCCTTAGCCCGGTGCCTCCAGTTCCGGCACCACGCACCAGGTCTACAGTGCGCTGTATCCGGCCAGAGCCATCCGTCTCCCCAGCGCCATCTGAGCCATCCGTCTCCCCAGCGCCATCTGAGCCATCCGTCTCCCCAGCGCCATCTGAGCCATCCGTCTCCCCAGCGCCGTCTGAGCCATCCGTCTGCAATGAGCCTGCAAAGCCGCCCGTCTGCCATGAGCCTGCTAAGCCGCCCGTCTGCCATGAGCCTACAGAGCCGTCTGCCAGAGAGGAGCCGCTAGAGCCGCACGCCAGACAGGAGCCGCTAGAGCCGCCCGCCAGACAGGATCTGCCAGAGCCGCCAACCAGACAGGATCTGCCAGAGCCGCCAACCAGACAGGATCTGCCAGAGCCGCCAACCAGACAGGATCTGCCAGAGCCGCCAGCGAGCCATGAGCAGCCAGAGCCGTCAGAGAGCCATGAGCAGCCAGAGCGGTCAGAGAGCCATGAGCAGCCAGAGCCGTCAGCCTGCCATGAGCGTCGAGAGCCGTCAGCCTGCCATGAGCGTCGAGAGCCGTCAGCCTGCCATGAGCGTCGAGAGCCGTCAGCCTGCCATGAGCGTCGAGAGCCGTCAGCCTGCCATGAGCGTCGAGAGCTGTCAGCCTGCCATGAGCGTCGAGAGCCGTCAGCCTGCCATGAGCGTCGAGAGCCGTCAGCCAGCCATGAGTGTCGAGAGCCGTTCAGTCAGGATATGCCTGAGTATATCAGCCGGGACCTGCCCCTTTTCCCGGTGCTGCCCCTTGTCCCGGTGCTGCCCCTTATCCCGGTGCTGCCCCTTATCCCGGTGCTGGTCCTTATCCTGGGGCTGCCCCTTATCCTGGTGCTGCCCCTTGTCCCGGTGCTGCCCCTTGTCCCGGTGCTACCCCTTGTCCCGGTGCTGCCCCTTGTCCCGGTGCTGCCCCTTGTCCCGGTGATGCCCCTTCTCCCGGTGCTGGCCGTTCATTTAGGGGATGTTAGTTTTAGGGTGGTCATTGGGAGGGGAAGACAGAAGCGGGGAGTGACTATGGTGGTGTGGGGACAGCGTCCAGAGCCGGAGCCACCACCGTGGTCAACTGCCCACCCAGACCCTCCCCTGGACTTTGTGCTGGTGCGCCCGGCGTTCGCACCTTGAGGGGGGGGTTCTGTAACGGTCCTGACCTGTTTTATGTTGTTTTTGTATGTGTTTATGGTCAGGGCGTGTGTTTTGGGTGGGCAGTCTATGTTTTCTGTTTCTATGTTGGTTTTGGGTTGCCTGGTATGGCTCTTAATTAGAGGCAGGTGGTTTGCGTTTTCCTCTAATTAAGAGTCATATTTAGGTAGGGTGTTCTCACTGTTTGTTTGTGGGTCATTGTCTTCCGTATCTGTGTTATGTCTTGCACCATACGGGACTGTTCGGTTGGCTGTTTCGTTTCGATGTAGTCTGTTCCTGTCCGTAAGTTTTACGTTTAGTTATGTAAGTTTATGTTCAGGTTTCGTCTACGTCGTTTTCTTGTTTTGTATTTTTGAAAGTGTTTTGTTTTTCGTGTTGCCATCGTCGTTAATAAATAAAAGATGGCTTATTTCCCGAATGCTGCATTTTGGTCTGATGATCCTTCTCTCCTCTCCTCGTCCGAGGAAGAGGAGAACGACAGCCCTTACAGAATCACCCACCACGCTAGGACCAAGCGGCAAGGGAAAGCTCAACAGGGCAACAAGGACTCCTGGACTTGGGACGAAATATTGGACGGGAGAGGTCCATGGGCACAGCCGGGAGAATATCGCCGTCCCAAAGCTGAGCTGGAGGCACTGAGGAGAGTAGAGGCTACCGGAGAGAGGAACCGGAGTTATGAGGGAACGCGTCTGGCACGGAAGCCCAAAAAGCCCGTAAGTAACACCCAAAAATTTCTTGGGGGGAAAGGGATAAGAGGTAGTGGGCCAAGGGCAGGTAGGAGACCTGCGCCCACTTCCCAGGCTTACCGTGGAGAGCGGGAGTACGGGCAGGCGCCGTGTTACGCAGTAGAGCGCACGGTGTCTCCTGTACGAGTGCATAGGCCAGTGCGGGTTATTCCACCTCCCCTGTTTTGTTTTTCGTGTTGCCATCGTCGTTAATAAATAAAAGATGGCTTATTTCCCGAATGCTGCATTTTGGTCTGATGATCCTTCTCTCCTCTCCTCGTCCGAGGAAGAGGAGAACGACAGCCCTTACAACATTTTTCCACATAAATACTAAATAACATCATAAATAGCTCTTACTTTTGGATGAGCTTCCATCAGAATCTTGGCGAAGTGGTCCTTTGTCCAAAAGAATTGTTGCTTGGTTGTAAAACGTCGTGTTCAACTTAGGAAGTAGCAGCTAACAAGTAGCTATGAGGCCACAGCATGCCCAAATCTTCAAACTCAATACTAAGGAAATTCCGAAAATAGCAATATACTCGCATAAACTGATATAACTCTGTTTAAAATAACTTCGTTATGATGTTTCTAACACCTATAACGAATTAAATTACAGACGGATATATCTAAGGTTGATAACTGAGCGTTTCAAAATGCCATCCTGAGGTCTTGCTTTGCGTAATGGCGAGCGTTGAAAAGAGAGGTCTCCTCGCTCCTTGGCCTTTTATAAACTCTGAGAACTACGTAGAAAGTCCATTCCACTTCTCATTGGTTACTGACATCCAGGGAAGGCGAGTGCAGTTCATGTCGACCCATAGGATACATACAGAGCTTTAAACTGATCTGAGAGCAGAGCCTAGTTTTCAGACCTTCGCAGTTCCTGTCATGGATTTCGCTGCAGAAAGAGTTCTGTTTCACCCACACAATTTAAACGGCCTCGTACTCTATTCTTGCTCGTACAATATGCATATTAGTATCTGTGAGTAAAACAGAACTCATTTTGCAGCAAACTTCCTGTCAGAAAGTGAAAAATCTGAAATCGAGGCTCTGTTCCAGGGCCTCCCTATTCATTTGCTTGAAATCTATGGATATACATGCACTTCATACGCCTTCCACTAGATGTCAATAGGCAGTGAGAGGTGGAATGGGGTGTCTAGCTTTATCTGAGGTCAAAAGAGAGCTCTTGGAATGACATGACCCCAATTTCCTTTGTTCAGCAAGGCTTTCAAGTAAAAGTGAAAGTCACCCAGTAAAATACTACTTGAGTAAAAGTTTGGTTTTAAATATACTTAAGTATCAAAAGTAAAAGTATAAATCCTTTCAAATTCATTATATTATGCAGACCAGATGGCACAATTGTCTTCTTTTATTTACGGACAGCCAGGGGCACACTCCAACATCATTTCCAAATGAAGCATGTGTGTTTAGTGAGTCTGCCAGATGAGAGGCAGTAGGGATGACCAGGGATGTTCTCTTGATATGTGTGTGAATTAGACAATTTTCTTGTCCTGCTAAGTATTCAAAATGTAATGAGTCCTTTTGGGTGTCAGGGAAATTGTAAGGAGTAGAAAGTACAATACTTTCCTTAGGAATGTAAACAGTAAAATAAAGTACAGAACTAAAGGAAAAAAACGACTTAAGTAGTACTTTACAGTGTTTTTGCTTAAGTACTTTACACCATTGAGTTGCGTAAGGTTGTCCCGGCCGTCAAAGAGAGGAGACCAAGGCGCAGCGTGGGATGTATACATACTAATTTACGAACACTAAACAAACTAACAAAACAACAAACGAACCGTGAAGCTATACAAAAATTAGTGCTGACAGGCAACAACACATAGACAACTACCCACACAGACAGGTGGGAAAAGGAAACCTAAGTATGGTTCTCAATCAGAAACAACGATAGACAGCTGCCTCTGATTGAGAACCACACTCGGCCAAACACACAAAAATACAAATCATAGAAAAAATAACATAGAATGCCCACCCAAATCACACCTTGACCAAACCAAAATAGAGACATAAAAAGCTCTCTGCGGTCAGGGTGTGACAGTACCCTCCCCCAAAGGTGCGGACTCCGGCCGCAAAACCTGAACCTATAGGGGAGGATCTGGGTGGGCATTTCACCGTGGTGGTGGCTCTGGTGTGGGACGTAGACCCCGCTCCACCTCTAGCTTGGACTGGGGACCCTCGTTGTGGGGGCCAGACTTGAGGGCGTCTCTGGAGGCTCCGGACTGAAGGGCGCCTCTGGAAGCTCCGGACTGAAGGGTGCCTCTGGAAGCTCCGGACTGAAGGGCGCCTCTGGAACCCCCGGACTGAAGGGCGCCTCTGGAACCCCCGGACTGAAGGGCGCCTCTGGAACCCCCGGACTGAAGGGCGCCTCTGGAAGCTCCAGACTGAAGGGCGCCTCTGGAAGCTCCAGACTGAAGGGCGCCTCTGGAAGCTCCAGACTGAAGGGCGCCTCCGGAAGCTCCGGCTGAAGGGCGCCTCCGGAAGCTCCGGACTGAAAGGCGCCTCTGGAAACTCCGGACTGAAGGGCGCCTCTTGAAGCTCCGGACTGAAGGGCATCGCTGGAAGCTCCCGGACTGGAGGGTGACACTGGAGGCTCCTGACTGGAGGGCGACACTGGAGGCTCCGGACTGGAGGCCGTCCCTGGAGGCTCGGGGCTGGAGGCCGTCGCTGAAGGCCGTCTCTGGAGGCTCCGGGCTTGAGGCCGTCTCTGGAGGTTCCGGACTGAAGACCCCCGTTGGAGGCTTCGTGTCATGTCTCACCCCTGGAGGCTTCTTGCCATGGATCATCACTGGAGGCTTCGTGCCATGGATCACCACTGGAGGCTTCTTGCCATGGATCATCACTGGAGGCTTTGTGCCATAGATCATCACTGGAGGCTTCGTGCCATGGATCATCACTGGAGGCTTCGTGTCATGGATCATCACTGGAGGCTTCGTGTCATGGATCATCACTGGAGGCTTCGTGCCATGGATCACCACTGGAGGCTTCGTGCCATCGATCACCACTGGAGGCTTCTTGCCATGGATCATCACTGGAGGCTTCGTGCCATGGATCATCACTGGAGGCTTCTTGCCATGGATCATCACTGGAGGCTTCGTGCCATGGATCACCACTGGAGGCTTCTTGCCATGGATCACCACTGGAGGCTTCGTGCCATGGATCACCACTGGAGGCTTCGTGCCATGGATCACCACTGGAGGCTTCGTGCCATGGATCATCACTGGAGGCTTCGTGCCATGGATCACCACTGGAGGCTTAGTGCCATGGATCATCACTGGAGGCTTCGTGCCATGGATCACCACTGGAGGCTTCTTGCCATGGATCATCACTGGAGGCTTCGTGCCATGGATCATCACTGGAGGCTTCTTGCCATCGATCATCACTGGAGGCTTCTTGCCATGGATCATCACTGGAGGCTTCGTGCCATGGATCACCACTGGAGGCTTCGTGCCATGGATCACCACTGGAGGCTTCGTGCCATGGTTCACCACTGGAGGCTTCTTGCCATGGATCACCATTGGAGGCTTCTTGCCATGGATCATCACTGGAGGGTTCGGGCTGGCACAATCCTTCGTGGCTGGATGCTCACCCTAGCCCGGCAGATGCGAGGAGCTGGAATATAGCGCACCAGGCTATGAGTGCGTGTGCACCGTGTGCATCACCCCATAGCACGGGGCCTGACCAGTCACATGCTCGCCACGGTAACCCCTTGGAGTTGGCTCAGGTCTCCAACCTGACTCTGCCACACTCCCCGTGTCCCCAAAAAATTCTGGGGCTGCCTCTCGTGCACACCTCTTTGAGCCAACTCCTCATAGCGTCGCCGCTCCGCCTTAGCTGCTTCCAACTCCTCGTTTAAGACGGCGATATTCTGCCGTCTGTGCCCAGGGTCTCTTGCCATCCAGGCTTTCCTCCCATGTCCAACTCTCCAAAAAACGCTGCTCCCTCTTACCATGCTGCTTGGTCTTTTGGTGGTTGGTAGTTCTGTCATGGCCGTCAAAGAGAGGAGACCAAGGCGCAGCGTGGGATGTATACATACTAATTTATTTAAAGAACGAACACTAAATAAAATAACAAAATAACAAAAAAAACGTGAAGCCACACAAAAATGAGTGCTGACATTCAACAACACATAGACAACTACCCACACAGACAAGTGGGAAAAAGCAACCTAAGTATGGTTCTCAATCAGAGACAACGATAGACAGCTGCCCCTGATTGAGAACCACACCCGGCCAAACACACAGAAATACAAATCATAGAAAAATCACACCCTGACCAAACCAAAATAGAGACATAAAAAGCTCTCTACAGTCAGGGCTTGACAAAGGTTTTCTTCCCCACTACAGTAGGTAGGTACATGAGAGACAGGCAGGCAGATGTAAGCTTTTCTTCCCCACTATAGTATGTAGGTTTATGAGAGACAGGCAGGCAGATGTTCACACCATGACTGCTGCTTCTTGAATATCTGCTTCTTGTGCCCCTGGCGATCTGTAAATAAATAATGTAAAAACAATTGTGCTGCCGGGTTCTCTTAATATAAGGAATTTCAAATGATTTATAATTTTACTTTTGATACTTAACTACATTTAAAACCAAATACTTTTTTTTACTTTTACTCAACTAATATTTTACTGGGTGACTTTCACTTTTACTTGTGTCATTTCCTTTTAAGGTATCTTTACTTTTAATCAAGTTTGAAAATGTGATACTTTCTCCACCACTGGTGGCTCGGAATGCTTTACAAAGCATTTAGATGCACTATTGTAAAGTGGCTGTTCCACTGGATATAAGGTGAATGCACCAATTTGTAAGTCGCTCTGGATAAGAGCGTCTGCTAAATGACTTAAATGTTAAATGTAAATGTAAAGCTCTACATGTCCCCTGGTCTTGAACTGCACTGGAGGCAGCTGATGTGTCTCTGTCTTAGATTGGCATGTTTGGAATTTCACTGACAGAGATGTCCGTGTTACAACAATTTGAGGGAAAATGTTAGTAAATGGCACTGTGAATTGGTGTACACACACACACACACACACACACACACACACACACACACACACACACACACACACACACACACACACACACACACACACACACACACACACACACACACACACACACACACACACACACACACACAAACTGACAATCACATGCACACAAACTGACAATCACATAATCCCAGTTTCCAAAGAGAGCAGCGTGATCAGCCATTGTTTGGTTTTGTCAAGTATAATGGGAATAGCAGCAGGCAGTCTACACTATAATGAGAACTCAGCAGTACGATATCCTAACGCTCCCATAGCGTGGCCTCAGATTCCCACTGAATAAGAAGTGTAACACCAGTTGAAGCTCCCGGCTGTTATAGTAAATGAGAAAATTATAAGATTGTATAACACACTTCAAAATAGAGTCATAGGGGTGGAGTTTAATGGAGTTAATTGGTCTTAATTCACTCTCCACTATGTTCTTCATTGAATGGAACAGTGAGGTTCAACTCATCCTACTATGGTACATCCTTTATAGTATAGAGCTCAAAAGGTTTTGATTATAGTTTCTTTATAGGAAGCTTTGTATCTCTGTCGCCATGTTATTTCTTTCACTCAATTACAAACACCATCTTTGATGCCAAATATAGTGCAATGATGATTAGGTTTTTCTGAGGAAGGTGCATGTTGTCTGGATTCAGAAAATAGGCTGCATTCACAAAGGCATCCCAATTCTGTCTTTAAAAAAAACAAAAATTTGACCAATCAGATCGGCTATGAAAAATATTTGATGTGAAAAGATCTGATGTGATTGGTTAAAAAAACATATAGTGAAACGTTATTGGCCTGTGTAAACGCAGCCATAGTGAACGATATTGTATCAATAAACGTGATGTACATTTGACATAAACTACAAAGCTCTGGCTTTATACTTCAACATTTACAATTAACTATATGATATAGAATGAGTTATATCTCACTTCTCTTAAACATGTCAGATTTGAAACAGAACTTGGGAACAATGTAATTCCCAGTAATGTGATCAGAGATGAGGAACAACATAGAATGCTGTTGGCAGATTTTTGGCCAGCTTTGTACAGCCGACCACAGGAAACATGAAGCATAAATAACTAACTAAGAACAAAAAACTGAAAAGGAACTTGGCAGCACAAGATGTTTTTGTACATTTTATATTCACTTGTCCATATGTCAGTGTTGTCTGGTCTCGAGACCACGTATTGAGTGTCTCGGTCTTGTCTCGGAGTCTGATAGCTTTTTACTTGGTCTTGTCTCATAATTTCTTCCTGAGAACAGCAGAGACCAGCAGAGTAAAAAACTCATAATTATCAGCTTCCATTCAGTCAGCGCATAAAAGCGCTTCGCCGGGCCGAATATACAGGCTACACTCATTTCTTGAAACATAAATATCTTATCGCCTATTGAAACCTAGGATTCCTGCTTTAATCTTAACATTACTGTCCTTTACATTCATTGAAAACTAACTGCAACCACCAAAAATATTTTCCCAGACCTTTAAAATGGTCTGATGATGTTGTTATGGACTTAGAACATCACATTTTTTAAAATATTTTTTTAATTCAAAAGTGTGATTGTGAGAGTGAAAATCTAAAAAGTCTATAGGAAAACATAGGATTTTTTTTACAAGGGTGCCTTTCCTTCACACAGGACCCACTTCTCCAGGGACCGCTACACCAGTGCATAGGGCCGATGGAAAGACAGCAGTCCATTCACTCGGACATAATAATCCAATGGGTCCCAATCATAAGAATACAAAAACACAACCATTAGGCTAAGCATTTCCAATCGAAATGTACAGCTATTACACACAAAGTAACCGGTGATCTAAATATTAAATGTAACAATGTTTCACACAGAAGTTATTTTCAAAGAGATGGATTTTCAAAGAGATAGCATGCGAGCTGCAATAACAAACAAAGTTCCACTCCGATCATTTGAAACGTAACGTCTTGTTGTAAGTTATTCTTGAAAAGGGAGAAGCTAACAAATTAGCAAGAACATCCTCATTGATAACTGCTGAAGCTGCTGCAAACTAGCCTACATCAAAAGCTAGCTAGACTGTGGGAAAACTACTGCTCAGTATTGCACAGTGACCCGTTGGCCTTCAACCTGTTGGCCATTACAAGTTAATATGATTGGTTGATTCCACTGTCACTCCAAAATTGTGCCCTTATACAGATGAATGGCAAATGCCTTCTAGCAAGCTTCTGATGGCCAAGCCAACGGTTGACTTAGCTAGTTAGATTTATCTCCCCAGAGACCACCAAAGAAAAATTCTGATTGCTCTTTTTTCTCTTCAGTGTTAACTTTTTCCTTTCTAACAAAAACTGAAGATATTAAATCAGAACATAATTGAAAATAATAATATAATAATAATTATTTGTATTATTTTATAGATCCTTGGCCTTTCGATGAATGCGTAAAGGCCCTCATTGTTCCCCACTTTGTTTGGGTAGTAAACATTTATAGAGTGGCTCTATTTACCATCAGCATGCATTGTTTTTTCACCATTCTGAATGTCGAAAGAATCCAAATGTTCTTCTGAAATATGAACACAGAAATACTGGAATTTCTAACTCGTATTATGGTGATGATTTGACAACATTACAGTCATGGTCTTGAATTGGACTTACTACAGAATAATATGGCAAGTACTGTAGTATTTTATAGTAAACTGTAGTATGTTTTCATGTGGGAGAGAAAGAAAGAGACAGACAGGTAGACATACAGACATCTTACACATAGGCATTTAGGACAGAGTTGTATTACGTTCATGTTGATGTATTACCTTAAAATAGTATTTTGTCTACTGTGAGACTGTATGGCACTCTTCTAAAATTCTGAAATCTTGCAGAGGCGTCCTGTGATGACTCCATGTTGTTATGGATACGGTTACTGTTTTGATCCGTCTCTGCTTATCAGAGTCCGACTCGTGTGTGTCTTCTGTCGTAATCTAACCAATTACTGTGCCACTCGTTCTCTACACCAGCAAAGATAAATAGTGGTATTGAAGTTACAGAAGTAGAATGAGATTTTATATCTATGACTGAAGTATCTACTGACAGAAGTAAACACACACTTCTGAAATAATCTAACACAACCTCTAATAAAATATGGTACTTTTGAAGGAACAGGCACAACAACAACCAGTGTAGGTCTATTTAGCTTCTGTTTCTGTCGCTCTCCGTGAACCGTCTAACGACCGACTGACCTCCTGAAGATTAATCCTCAGCAGGCAGACAATTTAATTGAATGTTGACCTCATCTCCCTCTAACTGTTTCCCTCTGCACGGTACTGACCCGCAGAAACCCAGAGCCCCCTTCGGTGACCCCTGTTCCCTGTATGGGCCTGTCAGTACAGCACACACATGCGCACACCCACACACACACGCACGCATGCGCATACGCATACGCACACACACACACACACGCACATGCACAGGCACACACTGAAGGGGCCTCTCAGTGGTGGAGTAGTAGGCTTCTCTCCCAGTGGGTGGTTAGTGGCGTGTCTAAAGTGATGCCACAGACCCGTGACTGCTGGGGGAATGAAACCACACCTGGTCAGACGCACATGAACAATCACACAGACACCAACACACACATTTATAAACAAATATACACACTCCGTGGAGCGCACACTCATGACCACGCAAACATCTGGACACACACACACACACACATGGATACGCACAGACAGGTACACACACACACGCATGGATGGACACACACACACACACACACACACACACACACACACACACACACACGCACACACACGCACACACACACAAACACACACACACACACACACACACACACACACACACACACACACACACAAACTGACAATCACATGCACACAAACTGACCAGGTGGACTCATGACCAAATTAATGAATCCCTTCTCATCTCTCCTCAGGGAGGAAGTGGATGTGTGCGGTGTCTGGAAAAAAAGGAAGAATTTGTCTACAAGGTGCAGCTCATAAGCCACGCACACACTCACACAAACTCTCACACATGCTCTCACACACATGTACGCCACACACACTCATTAAGTGAAGCTATTTTAACCGAAGGTCTGTTTAACTCAACATAGCACTGTCTAACTAACCGTATTAGTTCCTAATTGGATGAGGAAGTATCTGCAGCATTCAGCACACACACATTAAAGAGATTCTCTGGTACATTTGTATACTTTAGCCAGTAGTTCTGAAAGTAGCGCTCACAAGCCAAAGTAGTCCCTGAAAATTGCTTACTATGTCACATATGTGCACCACCCCATCTCTCTCCCTGTTGGGCCCACCCTGCAGCCTCATTGGATAACACTGGACAGGCCTCTTGCTAGCTGTCACTCAAATGTGAGGGACTGAAGGTAATTGGCTGGAACTCGATTTGCTTGCTTGTTGACCCATGTAGGGAGACATTTTGCGAAAATGGCACTGCACAGCTTCAAGAAAACAGTTGCTTTCAAACTAGGGATTTTGCGGCTAATTAAGGTAAGACCGTAATCCTGCTAATAGATTACGCATGTATGAACTACACATTGACACATCCAGCCCAAAGAGGGAAGTAAAAAAAAGACTTTGTCACCAAAGGACAGGAGCATGTCTTTAATTACAATAACCAATTGGTTACAAAAGACAACTACTGTAGATGCTGAAGATGTAATATTACTCAGAAAGGTAGATTTTTCCCCACAGCTTTTTCCCCGTTCTTTTTTTCCAATGGTGATCAAAAAGTATTTTCATGGAAGACAGCAAACTCTCAGTGTCATGCAGAAAGAATTAAACCACTGATACTGTTTCATGAAATTACTCTAAATAAGCTTACAAAATATTGAATAGGTTTTCTCTTGGAGCAGTTCACTAGAACGGATGGCATGACCGGCAGTCCTGATGGCATAATTAAAAAGTGAATGAACTGTCTGTTCTGTTTATTTCTGGTAAATGTTTATCTGCATTTGAGTTCAAGTGGAGTTGAGATGTGATTGTGTACCAGGAAGATATGCGCCAGCAAACAAACACACACACACACACACACACACACACACACACACACACACACACACACACACACACACACACACACACACACACACACACACACACACACACACACACACACACACACACACACACACACACACACACACACACACAGTCTGGCTCCGTCTGGGCTTAAATTCAATCAGTCTGTCCGAGGACCAGCATCTCGGCTCGTTATCAGGGCTGGCTAGCACGTATTGCTGCTCCCATCTCATCTCCCCTTAAACCTACAGAGAAGACGAGGACAGGCACCCAGGCTACCACCCAAAGCACATGGGGAGGAGAGGAGAGAGGAGGAGAGGGGAGGAGGAGATGCTAACCCTAACCCAAAAGAGAGAGAACACCCAGCTTGGAAATTATGTTATGAGGAAAAAGATTGGTACAAAGTTGGCTGAATGGGAGCATGAACAAGAATCATGACCACATTTTTTGGAGGTACATTAAGTGTCTCTTGGATGCTGTAATTGCATGTAATTGGGGTTGACATTCATGCAAGTGACAATTGTTTTCCTGGTTGAAAATAAACGTGTGGATGTTTTCAGCAGCTGTACTTTCTTCTACTGCTTGACGATGAAGATGATGATGTTAAATCTCTGGTCAGTAAATACTGTTATTTTTTTTGTATATTTTAAAAATGAAATTTGAACAAATCACTTTCCCTTTTCTTCTTTAATTGAATAACACAACCCCCACAACGTTTTATTTTTATTTATAAGTGAAGAGCGATGGGAATCACACTGTAAATACCATTAGACCAATAAAGATGCTATGAGTCTCTCTTTGAACGAGTCAACACCTGTTTTCTACTATAGCCAGCACCTCTCCAGAGATGCACCGCTTGAACGTCTCATCTCCTTCCTAAAGGTTTTGAACGTCTCATCTCCTTCCTAAAGGTTTTGAACGTCTCATCTCCTTCCTAAAGGTTTTGAACGTCTCATCTCCTTCCTAAAGGTTTTGAACGTCTCATCATCTTCCTAAAGGTTTTGAACGTCTCATCTCCTTCCTAAAGGTTTTGAACGTCTCATCTCCTTCCTAAAGGTTTTGAACGTCTCATCTCCTTCCTAAAGGTTTTGAACGTCTCATCTCCTTCCTAAAGGTTTTGAACGTCTCATCTCCTTCCTAAAGGTTTTGATGCGGACACTATACACTTAGTATTCACCATGAAACTGATCAAACACACACACACATGCAGGCACTTACGCACGCACACAAACACACACATAAACGCCCGCACGCACGCACACACACACACACACACGTTTGTTTTACTATTCTTGTGGGGCCCTAACAATTGATTCCCATTCACAATCCTATTTTCCATAAACCCTAATTCCAAGCCTAACCCCTCAACTAAAAAAAAGGTTTCCTTCTGGAGACTGGTGAAAGGTCTCCATTTGTCTGACTTTTCCTTGTTTTACTATCCTTGTGAGAGCTTCTGGTCCCCACAACGATAGCTTAACCAAAACGCACGCACGCACGCACGCACGCACACACACACACACACACACACACACACACACACACACACACACACACACAGGTTTTTATGCGGTAGGTATACATTTGGTATTCACCATGAACCCTGTGTTCTGACCTTGAGGGAGAGGGTTTGGGGACCAGCCCTGTCTTGTAGCAAGCTGTGTGCGAGTGTGTGCATGTGTGTTTGTCTAGTCACAATGTAGAGTATAAGCCCTGGCCTAGAATTCCAAATGATGTGAGGGCTGACCGCATTGCCCAGAAATATAATATAATTCATACAACGGTTGGGTCTAATCCTCGATGCTGATTGTTTAAAACTGCATTCCAGCCGGTGTCTATTCTACAAGTTACCACTGGCTAAAGCTATGATGTTTAAATACCTATTTACTCTGTTCCATCTCACTGCGCAATCCACTGTCTCATCAGCCCAGCCAGGTAATTTGTAAACTTGATAGTCACTATAAAAAGCATCTAGACATTATCTCACATTTATATTAGACTAACATTTAGTTTCCAACGGCGGAGATTTGTAAACCTTGCTGTTTGTCTCTCCAACATTTCCAACATTGTTACAATATTCAAATTCAACTTCCAGCTGTCCCATAGTAATGAAGGTGTCGGGAGTCGGGACAAGACAGACAGGCACCGTTTCTCAGCTAGTCGAACTCATAAATCAGCTGGCATCATTTTTATGGATATAAATAAAAGTCAATTGAAAAAAGGTCAAACGAAATGAAGTGCAGCTAGTTTGCAGTCTTTCCAGCTTCAGTTTGAAGTGATTGTGTTGCTGTGTTGTTGGCTGGGTTGTTGGCTGTGTTGTTGGCTAGCTACTCTGAACAACAGTGTCCTGACAAGAGAGCACATTTCTATTCCAGGTGAAATCGTACCTCATTAGTTCAATGTTATGGATGTATCCAAATAAATGTCACTAGAAAACAGCTTAAACAAATGCAAATGCAGCTACTTTGCTGTTATTCTGGCTGCACTTTTTGACATAACTGTAAGTTAGCCGTAGTTTGCTAAGTAGCACGCAAGGGATAAGAACGTTGCCAGCTAGTACGGCAAAAAAAAACAACAAGACTGAACAACTGGGTCACATCTCTGGCATCCGAACCAATAGATTGAACGACCAGCCGGCTTGATTTGTGTTGGGACTATATCTTGTGGTAGGTTGGAATAGTATGACTAATTTCAACAAAATAAAGTTTTTAATGAAAATATGTCAATCATTATTTGAATATGTTAGTAACCCATTGTATATAATGCCCGCGAAGCCGGTGTTTGGAGGATATATTGGCACGGTTTGCTTGCGCTCGACTTCTTCTCTGGTTTCACGGCATTATCATGTAAATAATGTAATGTAATGTAAATACACGACACGGCACGGCAGTGTATTTGTTTGTCAATAAACTCTTGGGTATTTGTTATTATTAGCTTGGTAACAGTGTTTTATTATATTCAGCAGTTTGAGTCATCTCAGCAAACTTCACACAGAAATAAATAACAGTTTAGATTTAGAGATAATAGCTAGTTATTTTAAAATTGAATGAATAGGTTTATTGTCACATGCACAGGTACAGTGAAATGATTAAATTGCAAGCTCTACACGATGGGTTCAATATCCAATATAGTACAACTAATACATTTAAAAAACAATGAAGAACATGAAGAATAAGAAATCAGAGAGGATGGTATATACAGCGTCAGTGTCAGTACCACTGAGATGTACAATGTGCTGGGATACTGGAGCAGGTAGAGGTAGATATGTTCACTTATTCTTTCTAAAATGTAACATATCATTTCATGTGTTCACATTTGTTACATAGTTATTATTACAGTTTTTCAAAACATTACAATATCTTGGCAGAAATACACCGTTTAATTCATCAACTACTACTCCAATTCATCCACTACTGACTGATATACTGCCACTTTAACTCATGTAGGGTAATCTTTTTACCGACTTCAGCTTCCTCCCTTCTGAGGCACACAGTCTCCATTCTATTCCCCGGTAGATACATACAGACCATGCAGCATCTGGGCAGAGCGGCAGGGAGGGGAAAACAGTGAGGCACCTATCCACAGTGCACAGCACCATGACCAGAAAGCGGCCATTTTCAATGGACCACCAGCAAACACCTCATCTTCTCTGCCTTCACATTGATTAATGGCCTGTGCTCGGCGGGGTTAAAGAACCGCAACACCCGCTGCTTATTGGCTTCCTGCGTGTTTGTTGACATGTTGTCCAAGACACACTTAACATATCATCTAGTGGGGAAGAGGTTACAGATCAGCTACAAAGAGGTCATGGGTCAGGTTATTACATTACCATCTGTTAACAATGGAGCTGTTCTGACGGACGGACGGAGGGATGGATGGAAGGGTGGACGAGAAGAAGGGAGGCCTCATCATCACAGGGACAGACATGCGGACGAAAGGGGCGGGGGCGGGGGGCGGGGGGGGGGGGGGGGTATCCCATAGATTCTGGGAGAGGGATATCCCACAGATACTTCAGAGAAGTCATTCACAAGGAGCACATGTGACCTCCTGGGAGCCAATCAGAGTGTCCAAAAGCCTGTGGGAGCGAATCAGAAACACAGGAATGTGTGCCTCTCTCTAATCAGAAGCACATGGCGGGTGTGTCTGAAGATGAGGATTCAGATGGGAGCAGAAAAGGCTGAGTGGATACCAGGGGCTCTGTGAAAACATACAGAAACTGAAGAGAAATGTAGGCCAACTGCACGTCTTTTCTTTTTCCCCTGTCTTTTTCCTACTGCTTTCTCCCCTGTATGACCCTGTTCAAATTAAATAGAGAGAGTGGAGAGAGAAAGAAACAGAGAGAGAGAGAGAGAGAAAGCAACATGTACTGGTACAAGAGCCAGGCAGGCAGTGCCAGCTTAAGTCATACAGAACAGTCAGAAGTAATAAAGTATCGTAAGAAGTTTTATGGCGTTAAGAATAGTCCGTTTTTTCTGCTGTAACCACAGCGATCCATCCCTGAAACCCTCCGCTCTTAGACTATATACAGTGGGGAAAACAAGTATTTGATACACTGCCGATTTTGCAGGTTTTCCTACTTACAAAGCATGTAGAGGTCTGTAATTCTTATCATAGGTACACTTCAACTGTGAGAGACGGAATCTAAAACAAAAATCCAGAAGATCACATTGTATGATTTTTAAGTAATTAATTTGAATTTTATTGCATGACATAAGTATTTGATCACCTACCAACCAGTAAGAATTCCGGCTCTCACAGACCTGCTAGTTTTTCTTTAAGAAGCCCTCCTGTTCTCCACTCATTACCTGTATTAACTGCACTTGTTTGAACTCGTTACCTGTATAAAAGACACCTGTCCACACACTCAATCAAACAGACTCCAACCTCTCCACAATGGCCAAGACCAGAGAGCTGTGTAAGGACATCAGGGATAAAATTGTAGACCTGCACAAGGCTGGGATGGGCTACAGGACAATAGGCAAGCAGCTTGGTGAGAAGGCAACAACTGTTGGCGCAATTATTAGAAAATGGAAGAAGTTCAAGATGACGGTCAATCACCCTCGGTCTGGGGCTCCATGCAAGATCTCACCTCGTGGGGCATCAATGATCATGAGGAAGGTGAGGGATCAGCCCAGAACTACACGGCAGGACCTGGTCAATGACCTGAAGAGAGCTGGGACCACAGTCTCAAAGAAAACCATTAGTAACACACTATGCCGTCATGGATTAAAATCCTGCAGCGCACGCAAGGTCCCCCTGCTCAAGCCAGCGCATGGCCAGGCCCGTCTGAAGTTTGCCAATGACCATCTGGATGATCCAGAGGAGGAATGGGAGAAGGTCATGTGGTCTGATGAGACAAAAATAGAGCTTTTTGGTCTAAACTCCACTTGCCGTGTTTGGAGGAAAAAGAAGGATGAGTACAACCCCAAGAACACCATCCCAACCGTGAAGCATGGAGGTGGAAACATCATTCTTTGGGGATGCTTTTCTGCAAAGGTGACAGGACGACTGCACCGTATTGAGGGGAGGATGGATGGGGCCATGTATCGCGAGATCTTGGCCAACAACCTCCTTCCCTCAGTAAGAGCATTGAAGATGGGTTGTGGCTGGGTCTTCCAGCATGACAAGGACCCGAAACACACAGCCAGGGAAACTAAGGAGTGGCTCCGTAAGAAGCATCTCAAGGTCCTGGAGTGGCCTAGCCAGTCTCCAGACCTGAACCCAATAGAAAATCTTTGGAGGGAGCTGAAAGTCTGCATTGCCCAGCGACAGCCCCGAAACCTGAAGGATCTGGAGAAGGTCTGTATGGAGGACTGGGCCAAAATTCCTGCTGCAGTGTGTGCAAACCTGGTCAAGAACTACAGGAAAAGTATGATCTCTGTAATTGCAAACAAAGGTTTCTGTACCAAATATTAAATTCTGCTTTTCTGATGTATCAAATACTTATGTCATGCAATA
>NC_074691.1:34633512-34652347 GCF_029448725.1 Salvelinus fontinalis
TTTTGTAGTTTGGAAAGTGTTTGTTTCGTTTCGTGTTTGCCATCATCGTTGTTATAATAAAGATGGCTTATTTCCCTAAGCCTGCGTTTTGGTCTTCAGATCCCTCTCTCCTCACCTCATCCGAGGATGAGGAGAGCGTCACCCGTTACAGAATCACCCACCAACACGCTAAGACCAAGCGGCAAGGGAAAACGAAACGGAGTAAGGGACAGGAGAGAAGGGAGCAATGGACATGGGACGATGTTTTGGATGGAAAGGGTTGCTACACTTGGGAGGAGATCCTGGCTGGGAGGGATCGCCTCCCATGGGAACAGGTGGAGGCATTGAGGAGAGCAGAGGCTACCTGGGAGAGGAACCGGAGCTATGAGGGAACGCGTCTGGCACGGAAGCCGAAAAAGCCCGTAAGTAATTCCCAAAAATTTCTTGGGGGGGGGCTAGGAGATAGTGGGCCAAGGGCAGGTAGGAGACCTGCGCCCACTTCCCAGGCTTACCGTGGAGAGCGGGAGTACGGGCAGGCGCCGTGTTACGCAGTAGAGCGCACGGTGTCTCCTGTACGAGTGCATAGCCCAGTGCGGGTTATTCCACCTCCCCGCACTGGGAGGGCTAGATTGGGTATTGAGCCAGGTGTCATGAGGCCGGCTCAACGCGTCTGGTCTCCAGTGCGTCTCCTCGGGCCGGCATACATGGCACCTGCCTTACGCATGGTTTCCCCGGTTCGCCTACATAGGCCGGTGCGGGTTATTCCACCTCCCCGCACTGGTCGGGCAACCGGGAGCATTCAACCAGGTAAGGTTGGGCAAGCTCAATGCTCAAGAGTGCCAGTACGCCTCCACGGTCCGGTATTTCCGGCACCACCTCCCCGCCCCAGCCTAGTACCTACAGTGTATACACTACGCACTAGGCTACCAGTGCGTATCCTGAGCCCTGTTCCTCCTCCACGCACTCTCCCTGTAGTGCGTGTATCTAGCCCGGTGCCTCCAGTTCCGGCCCCACGCACTAAGCTACCAGTGCGTCTCCAGAGCCCTGTACACACTGTATATTCTCCCCCTACTAATCCTGATGTGCTTGTCCTCAGCCCGGCGTCACCAGTGCCGGTACCACGCATCAGGGATAGAGTAGGCTTTGAGAATACAGTGTGCCCTGTTCCTGCTCCCCGCACTAGTAGGAAGGTGCTTGTCATTAGCACGGTGCCTCCAGTTCTGGCACCACGCACCAGGTCTACAGTGCGCCATATCCGGCCAGAGCCATCCGTCTCCCCAGCGCCATCTGAGCCATCCGTCTCCCCAGCGCCATCTGAGCCATCCGTCTCCCCAGCGCCATCTGAGCCATCCGTCTCCCCAGCGCCATCTGAGCCATCCGTCTCCCCAGCGCCGTCTGAGCCATCCGTCTGCCAGGAGCCTGCAAAGCCGCCCGTCTGCCATGAGCCTGCAAAGCCGCCCGTCTGCCATGAGCCTACAGAGCCGTCAGCCAGACAGGAGCCGCTAGAGCCATCAGCCAGACAGGAGCCGCTAGAGCCGCCAACCAGACAGGATCTGCCAGAGCCGCCAACCAGACAGGATCTGCCAGAGCCGCCAACCAGACAGGATCTGCCAGAGCCGCCAACCAGACAGGATCTGCCAGAGCCGCCAACCAGACAGGATCTGCCAGAGCCGCCAACCAGACAGGATCTGCCAGAGCCGCCAGCGAGCCATGAGCAGTCAGAGCCGTCAGAGCGCCATGAGCAGCCAGAGCCATCAGAGCGCCATGAGCAGCCAGAGCCGTCAGAGCGCCATGAGCAGCCAGAGCCGTCAGAGCGCCATGAGCGTCGAGAGCCGTCAGCCTGCCATGAGCGTCGAGAGCCGTCAGCCTGCCATGAGCGTCGAGAGCCGTCAGTCTGCCATGAGCGTCGAGAGCCGTCAGCCTGCCATGAGCGTCGAGAGCCGTCAGCCTGCCATGAGCGTCGAGAGCCGTCAGCCTGCCATGAGCGTCGAGAGCCGTCAGCCTGCCATGAGCGTCGAGAGCCGTCAGCCTGCCATGAGCGTCGAGAGCCGTCAGCCAGCCATGAGCATCGAGATTCGTCAGTCAGCCATGAGCTGTCCTTCAGCCTGAAAAGGCTGGATACCCAGAACTGCCCATCAGTCCAGAGCTGTCTCTCTGTCCGGAGCTGCCTTTCAGTCCGGAGTTGCCCCTCTATCCTAATCTCCCTCTCTATCTTCATCTATCTCTATATTCTTATCTATCCCTCTTTCTTGATTTATCTCTCTGTCCCGGTGTTGTCCCTATTGGATATGTTGTTAAGGGAATTTTGTGGGGGTCAAAAGAGGGTGGACATTCTTGGAGGGAGGAAGTTAGGATGGATTATGGTGGGGTGGGAACCGCGCCCGGAGCCTGAGCCACCACCGTGGTTAGATGCCCACCCAGACCCTCCCCTAGACTTTGTGCTGGTGCGTCCGGAGTTCGCACCTTGTGGGGGGGGTACTGTCACGTTCCTGACCTATTTATGTTAGTTTTTGTGTGTTAGTTGGTCAGGACGTGAGGTTGGGTGGGCATTCTATGTTATCTGTTTCTATGTTGGTTTTGGTTTGCCTGGTATGGCTCTTGATTAGAGGCAGGTGGTTTGCGTTTGCCTCTAATTAAGAGTCATATTTAGGTAGGGCATTCTCACTGTTTGTTTGTGGGTGATTGTCTCCTGTGTCCGTATGTTATGTTCGTACCACATAGGACTGTAGCGTTTGTTTGTTTCGTTTTCGTTTCGATGTCGTCTGTTACCTGTACGTAAGTTTATGTTTAGTTATGTAAGTTTATGTTCAGGTCTCGTCAACGTCGTTTTGTTATTTTGTAGTTTGGAAAGTGTTTGTTTCGTTTCGTGTTTGCCATCATCGTTGTTATAATAAAGATGGCTTATTTCCCTAAGCCTGCGTTTTGGTCTTCAGATCCCTCTCTCCTCACCTCATCCGAGGATGAGGAGAGCGTCACCCGTTACACCATGCCAACAAAGCCCCTTAAAATGAATTGAATTGACAGACAGACAGACAGACACAGACAGACACAGACAGACACAGACAGACAAACACAGACAGACAGACACATACATACATACATACATACATACATACATACATACAGACAGACAGACAGACAGACAGACAGACAGACAGACAGACAGACAGACAGACAGACAGACAGACAGACAGACAGACAGAGAAGGGGGAGAAGGGGGAGAAGGGGGAGAGAGAGGAGGAGATAGAGTGAAAGAGAGGGGGAGAGCGGTAAAGGGGGAGAAAGAGAGGAAGGGAGGGGGAGAGGGCGAAAGAGAGAGGTGGAAGAGAGGGCTAGTGAGAAGGAGAATGAGATGGAGAGAGAGGAGAGAGAAAGGGGATAGATAGAGATAGAGAAAGACAGACCGACAGAGAGAGAGGGGGCAGAGATGGGGGAGAGAGAGACAGAGAGAGAAACTGGGCAGAGACGGGAGAGAGAGAGACAGAGAGAGACAGACAGACAGAGAGAGATGGGGGAGAGAAAGGGGGAGAGAGAGTGAAAGAAAGGGCGAGAGAGAGGTAGAGGGGAAGAGAAAGAAAGAGAGAAATACAGAGAGAGAGAGAGAGAGAGAGAGGGGGGGAGAAAGAGAGAGAGGTGGAAAAGAGTGGGAGTGAGAAGGAGAATGAGAGGGAGAGAGGGAGGGAGAGAGAGAGAAAGGGGATAGATAGAGATAGAGAAAGACAGACCAACAGAGAGAGAGGGGGCAGAAAGGGGAGAGAGAGAGAGAGAGACAGAGAGAGACAGACAGACAGGGAGAGATGGGGTAGAGAGAGGGGGAGAGAGAGTGAAAGAGAGGGAGAGGCGGAGAGAAAGAAAGAGAGAAAGACAGACCGACAGAGAGAGAGAGAGAGAGAGAGAGAGAGAGAGAGAGAGAGAGAGAGAGGGGGGGGAGAAAGAGAGAGAGGTGGAAAAGAGTGGGAGTGAGAAGGATAAGGAGAGGGAGAGAGGGAGGGAGAGAGAGAGAAAGGGGATAGATAGAGATAGAGAAAGACAGACCAACAGAGAGAGAGGGGGCAGAAAGAGGAGAGAGAGAGACAGAGAGAGACAGACAGACAGGGAGAGATGGGGTAGAGAGAGGGGGAAAGAGAGTGAAAGAGAGGGAGAGGCGGAGAGAAAGAAAGAGAGAAAGACAGACCGACAGAGAGAGAGAGGGGGGGGCAGAGGGGAGAGAGAGAGAGAGGAAGAGAGAGAGTTAGAGAGAGGAAAGGGCAACAGAGACAGCCACTGTCTGGGAACAGATAACAGTCCCCAGTGACATGTTTTTTTACATCATCACGTAGAGCGTTTGACCTTATCAGGACCTCAATTCTGCATCACATAGTGTGTCATACGTACGACTCCAGGTGTGCTGTGGTCTGAATTTAGGGTGTTTACTTTTTCAACTGCTCTCAATTTTATCCGCCAAGACGTGGGTTATCTATCTTTCTCATCTAAAATTGATGTCATACTTGTTAGTCATGCATTGAGTAACAACATGGCATTCATACACATCAACAGTAACTTACTGTTGCTATATAACATCTATGAAGATCATTTTTATACACTTTCTATGAATCTTACTGGTTATCTATCTCATATTGAGGTAAGAACATAGACTTGCTCAGGTTCTATTAGATCTAATCTATACATATATGATGTTTTTCCATGATTTCATTCACCTTGCTCATTCAGTTCTACAGCACCCATCCATCCCTCAGCTAAATGGCAAATCAAGTGACAGGGCTGCCCTTTAGTGTTTTCTTTTAATTCAGTAGTGGGCCTTTAAGTTGTGACTTTGAAAATGTAATAGAATAAACATATTCTCCCATGCGCCCAGTGTGGCCATCCTCATGACCATGGTCACACACACACGCAAGTAGCGCATGAGGATGTGGGAAACTTACTCCTCAGCCGGAAGTATCCCCATTTGCACCAGAGAATAGCTAGCTTTTCACCTGGCAACGACACACACAGACACACACAGACACAGACACAGACACAGAAAGACAGACAGACACAGACAGACAGAGTGTTGGAATGACAGAGCGTTGACCATGATGGTGTTACCCTCCAGGAGAAGAGGGGTTATGTGCAGCTACTGGCATGAAGGGTTTATAGAATTCTATGTTAGGAGAGGGATTGTAAATGTATAGTTTAGAGGAGAGTTATGGAGTTTACATCCTGTACACTAAGTGAATGTAAGGAATGGAGATGGAGGAGAGAGGAGGAAGGCTCTCTGTAAACAACCACACTGTATACCTGCCTCCGGTATGGAATTCTCATCAAAATAGTACCATGACAGCTCAATGACAAGTTCACTATTTACACGTTTATGGTAATGACAAGAGCAACATACTTCAAATATGATTATTATATAATGAATGGTTTTACCGTGGTAAATGACAAGTGCATGTCAACGTAGCTCGATACCAAGGGACGTAGCTATAGTGTATGTAACTATGAGTCAGTCAACAGTGGAAATTAGGAAGCTACGTCTATAACTAGATATCTGGATGTAATTGCATCTCCTGGGGTTGCTGGGATATGATTGTCATTTTTCTAATCTCCTTGATGCTGCCAACGACAACATGATCCTTAGATGTGGTCCTACTGTACATAAGGAACTATAGCGTGTGTGCATGCGTGTGTGTGTGTGTGTGTGAGTGCATGTGTGTGTGTGTGTGTGTGTGTGTGTGTGTGTGTGTGTGTGTGTGTGTGTGTGTGTGTGTGTGTGTGTGTGTGTGTGTGTGTGTGTGTGTGTGTGTGCGTGTGTGTGTGTGTGTGCGTGCAGGTGTGCGTGCGTGTGTGTGTCTCCGAATCCAAAGTGTTTAAGTGCTTTCAGCTAAAGAAAAATAATCTCATCCATAATCTTTTAATGTACCAACAAGATCTCATAGTTTCCCTAAGAATATTTTGACGTATTATGGTGAACGTCTAGTTTTAACACATTCATTCTGCTTGGTTACAGGGTTAAAACAGAAATAACTCTTAACTCTGAGTGGTTTTGTTAGAACTATGGTTTAGGGAAAGCTTAAAACCAAACAATTAAAAACAACGCACTGTTTTCATCAACTGTCTTCAAGTATTCTCATGGCGTATGATGCAGTGGTCTAAACAGCGTCCTCTGCCTCCGAGCATCATGACTTTGTGTCCAGTGGTGGACAATTATTATTTTTTAATGGGGGGGGGCTTCAAGAAGATACAGTATATTTTGATGTTCCAAGGACCTTTTCAAATATCTGAAACTGCTGTATCTACTTGGCCTACAGAGGAAATAGGAAAAATGGAAGCTTAAAAGTTATTGACAATACATTTGAGAGACTTCTTTAGTGGCTTGGTTGTTCGGGTTTCTGTCATGAAAAACAACCCTGTCTTGAATCCATCAGTAGCCTAGACCTAGGTGTGGGGAGACGTTTTCTACAATATGAGGAAATTATAGTTCTGAAAAGCTTTCCAGTTTCACTGACTCACCCAATGATGCTGCAGCCCACTCACTGGTGATGGCCGATGCACTCGTGCCAAAAGCCTACCTCTCATTCTCTTTTGTAAAACAATGTTTGGAATTGGATCAAATATTTTGGTGGCCTACAGCCTAGTCTAAATAAATGATTAAGTGCAATGCTTGAGAAATGAGAGTTCAGGCTCTCATGAGAGTCTTTCGGAGCAGAGAGGTAGAGAGATCATAGAAAGTGAATCTCATTCCAGTTACGTGAGAGATACCAGCGTGCTTCTCACACAGCCACCGTCACGCGTCAGCCTCGCGATGGTCTCAAACATGTACTATGCCCACTCTAGTATAGCTGTGGTGCTTACAAGTCGGAATTTATTATAGCCTAATTTTCAAGACATCAATGTACAGCAACATTTTTAAGGCGTCACTGCAGAACACCCTTCATATGCATATGCACACATACTCAGCTGTGGGATGTACAAGACTCGAATTTCATATACTTTTTCAAGACATAAATGTAGCAATAGAACAAACATATCACAATCATTTGATTTGATATCAGAATATACTTCACATAAAATAAATGTAGGCTACTGCAGAACACATATTATAATATATAGGCCTCCTGCCTATGTGATAGTATGAAGCGCATATACAGTTCATAGGTTTGTAAAGGAAACATAATGTATGATCCTACCTTAGTTTTCAAAAACCTCCCACAACAAAGCCATTTCCTTGTGCGTCTTCTCCTCCCTGTTTCTTGTTTTGCTCCTGGTGTCTGTGACACATCTATGTCCTTTAGCAATCCATGACCTCGCATAGGGGACTGGGTTGAATTTGGTCAGGGGCGGGCCAACAAGGTTCAGAGAGAGTAGCCCTGATATGGTGGAGGTATGCAGACAAGCACAGGTTGAGGTGCAAATCAGATTCATTTGAGTAAATCCCCTCTCACATTCTGCACTGGAGATGGGGGCGGTGCTGACCGCCATCAACAGCTCTTTAAGTCCATCTGGAATGTCTCCTTTATCATTATCATTAGTGTCCCTATGCTGCCTGTAGGCCTGTATGACCGTACATGGGCTGTCAATGCCAAACCGCTGGCAGAGAGATTCTATCTCTGTTTCTCCATACAGTGCTCCGGATAGTCCTCCGGATAGTATTGTGCGTTAAGCAACTTCAGCTCCTCTATGAACTGATGCATCCTGTACTGTCCACCGCCCATCCTCCTTGAGAGAACATTCTAGCCTCCATGTTCCTCACCAAGCTTGCGAGAAACTCCCTCTGATTAAGGACTCCACCATTCAGTTTGATGCCTTGGAAATAGTTCTAACGGAATCTCTCTCTGGCTAAGTTTTGTGTGTCGGCCTGGCTGTTCGGCCACTGTGCTGAACACACTCGCTTCCCTGGTGAGTGCCCTGTGTGCAGTAATAATTGTGCAGTCTCTTTTTTGGAGCTTGAGTGAAAATTCAGGTAGTTCTTGAAGTGCATCCCACATAAGGCCTAGATTGTTAACAAACGCATGCGAATATATGCGCATGGCGAGGCCACTATAGCTCTGACGGGTGATGCCGTCGAGGGAGGCATCCTCAGCTGCTGTGGTGAAAAGCTTGTGAAGAGACTCTACAGTTCTAAAACTGGATGCCACCCATCTAGTCTTCAAGATCCTGATGATTTTGCACAGCTGAAAGTCTAAACTCTTTGTGCACTTCCTCAACTCCATTCGGGTTGTTGTTGGATAGGGTATAAAGCGCATATCGCTTGTCCATAAGTATTTTAAAGTTATTGATAGCGCCCATCTCTGCTACCACATTGCCTACTGCGAGCTCAAGCCTGTGTGCCGAGCAGTCCCAAACAGCTTTATTTAGGAATAGGGCCTGGAGCCTTGTTGCTACTCTGCTCTTGCATCCCAGCATTACAGACGCACCATCACATGTAATTCCAATGAGGGTTTTGGGGAGAAAGTCCTCAGTAAACTTAACTGTACACCCTCTAATGCAGATAAGAAATTACAAACAATTCCCCCCGCAGATAAATCCTCCAGTTCCACAAGATCAACAAAAATGTTTGCTGGTACGTCCACATCTGCAATGCTTGTTGCTGTTAAATGGGCCTTGGTTTGGGCATGATCAAAAACCTAGTGGAGGTGCCGGTGGTGATGCTGAACTGGTGGGATAAGTAGGCGCTGCTAGTTAAGGCATCGCCATCGGGATCAGTTTGCTACTCACTCCTCTAACCCGGGTTTGATTCATCATATTTTTCAGGATATTTGGACTTGAAAAACTTCATCATAGTTGATTGCCTTTTCTTATTAATTTCTGATTTGGCTTTCCCTCAGTTTCAAATTCAGTCGACTGACCACCACTGCCAATACCTGTTTCAAGATCAGTTACTTACCTCGCTGGCCGCCCCATAACCTATATGCACAAATAAGAGTGCTATTCATTGACTACAGCTCAGCGTTCAACACCATAGTACCCTCAAAGCTCATCACTAAGCTAAGGAACCTGGGACTAAACACCTCCCTCTGCAACTGGATCCTGGACTTCCTGACGGGTCGCCCCCAGGTGGTGAGGGTAGGTAGCAACACATCTTCCACACTGATCCTCAACACTGGAGCTCCCCAGGGGTGCGTGCTCAGTCCCCTCCTGTACTCCCTGTTCACCCACGACTGCATGACCAGGCACGAGTCCAACACCATCATTAAGTTTGCAGACGACAACAGTGGTAGGCCTGATCACCGACAATGACGAGACAGCCTATAGGGAGGACGTCAGAGACCTGGCCGGGTAGTGCCAGAATAACAACCTGTCCCTCAACGTAACCAAGACTAAGGAGATGATTGTGGACTACAGGAAAAGGAGCACTGAGCACATCCCCATTCTCATCGACGGGGCTGTAGTGGAGCAGGTTGAGAGCTTCAAATTCCTTGGTGTCCACATCAACAACAAACTAGAATGGTCCAAACACACCAAGACAGTCGTGAAGAGGGCACAACAAAGCCTATTCCCCCTCAGGAAACAAAAAAGATTTGGCATGGGTCCTGAGATCCTCAAAAGGTTCTACAGCTGCAACATCGAGAGCATCCTGGCCGGATGCTCGGCCTCTGACCGGATGCTCGGCCTCTGACCGCAAGGCACTTCAGAGGGTAGTGCGTATGGCCCAATACATCACTGGGGCAAAGCTGCCTGCCATCCAGGATCTCTACGCTAGGCGGTGTCAGAGGAAGGCCTGGTGAGAGCTATGGTATTGAACGCTGAGCTGCAGCCAATGTATAGCATTCTCACATAGGTGTTCCTTTTGTCCAGGTGAGAAAGTACAGTGTGGAGTGCAATAGAGATTTCATCATCTATGGATCTGTTGGGGCGGTATGCAAATTGGAATGGGTATAGGGTTTCTGGGATAATGGTGTTGATGTGAGCCATGACCAGCCTTTCAAAGCACTTAATGGCTACAGACGTGAGTGCTACTGCTCAGTAGTCATTTAGGAAGGTTACCTTAGTGTTCTTGGGCACAGGGACTATGGTGGTCTGCTTGAAACATGTTGGTTTTACAGACTATGTCAGGGATAAGCTAAAAATGTCAGTGAAGACACTTGCCAGTTGGCCAACACCTGCTCGGAGTACACGTCCTGGTAATCCATCAGGCCATGTGGCCTTGTGAATGTTGACCTGTTTAAATGTCTTACTCACATTGGCTACGGAGAGCGTGATCACGAAGTCATCCAGAACAGCTGGTGCTCTCATGCATGTTCCAGTGTTAATTATCTCAAAGTGAGCATAGAAGTAATTTAGCTCATTTGGTAGGTCCGTGTCACTCGGCAGCTCATGGCTGTGCTTCCCTTTGTAGTCTGTAATAGTTTGCAAAGCCCTGCCACATTCAAAGAGCGTCGGAACCGGTGTAGTACGATTCAATCTTAGTCCTGTATTAATGCTTTGCCTGTTTGATGGTTTGTTGGAGGGCATAGCAGGATTGTCGTGCAGCAGCAGAGAGAATGTGGTACCGGAGCGCCAAGTCGAGGTCCAAAAGGCTTCTTAACAGCTTCTACCCCCAAGCCATAAGACTCCTCAACAGCTAATCCAAGGGCTACCGAGACCCCTCTTTTATGCTGCTGCTACTCTCTGTTTATAATCTATGCATAGTCACTTTAATTCCACCTACATATTACCTCAATTACCTCAACTAGCACATTGACTCTGTACCGGTTCCCCCTGTATATAGCTTGCTTGTTATTTTAGTGCTGCTGTTTAATTATTTGTTACTTTTATTTTCGATTTTCTATATTTTACTTGTCTATTCATTTATTTTTAATTAACTTCTTAAAGCATTGTTGGTTAAGGGCTTGTTAGTAAGCATTTCACTGTAAGGTCTACACCTGTTGTATTTGGCGCATGTGACAAATACAATTTGATTTGAGATATAGGGCAATACATCACTGTAGTGTGCCCTTTATACTACACTACAAGAGAGGTCCCTTTGTGTAACAGTGTAAATGCATTTTGACAAACAATTAGTCTCTATATATTGTATGAAATAAATAAGGAATTTATATGGTAATGGTAATGTGTGTAAGCTTTGGGACTAATTATTCAAACATAAGCCACTGCACTAACTGGACATGTTGAATGAATAATATTAAACCCAAAAAAAAGCACTTTCAGACGGGATTAGATGTTGGATCATTATAAAATGTGTTAGTAAAAGTTTCCAAAATCCAAACTTACTTTTGTAAATTTTCCAGCTCAGCCAAAATGGCTACAGTTATCCCCTGCCACATATACTGTGTTGTCACGATCGTGTGGTGGAGAGACGGACCAAAACGCAGCTTTAGGAAAATAAGCCATCTTCTTTTAATTAAACGAACGAAGATGAACATGAAACGAAAAACACTATTACAAACAAACAAAACAACAAATGATCGTGAAGCTAAATAACGATGTGCACACACTGGCTACAAACGTTCTGACATAGACAACACTAGACACATGTACTCCACACAAACCCATATACTATACCCAACAACCCCTTTACCATAAAAACACCCAAAACCAACAAAACACAAACATTCCCCATGTCACACCCTGACCTAACTAAAATAATAAAGAAAACAAAGAATACTAAGGCCAGGGCGTGACATAACCCCCCCCTTGAGGCGCGAACTCCGGGCGCACCATTACACAGTCTAGGGGAGGGTCTGGGTGGGCTTCCATCCACGGTGGCGGCTCCGGCTCTGGTTGTGGTCCCCACGTCACCACAGTACCTAACCACCTCCTAGGCTTCCTCCAAACGACCCCCCTCCACATTAACCCCATTGCATGAAGGGGCAGTTCCGGACTCAGGGGCAGTACCAGGGTCAGGGGCAGTACCAGGGTCAGGGGCAGTACCAGGGTCAGGGGCAGCACCAGGATAAGGGGCAGCACCAGGATAAGGGGCAGCACCAGGATAAGGGGCAGCTCCGGACTGAGGAATGGCAGCTCCGGACTGAGGAATGGCAGCTCCGGACTGAGGGACTGCAGCTCCGGACTGAGGGACTGCAGCTCCGGACTGAGGGACGGCCCATGGCTAGCTGACGGATCTGGCTGCTCATGGCTAGCTGACGGATCTGGCTGCTCATGGCTAGCTGACGGATCTGGCTGCTCATGGCTAGCTGACGGATCTGGCTGCCCATGGCTAGCTGACGGATCTGGCTGCTCATGGCTAGCTGACGGATCTGGCTGCTCATGGCTAGCTGACGGATCTGGCTGCTCATGGCTAGCTGACGGATCTGGCTGCTCATGGCTAGCTGACGGATCTGGCTGCTCATGGCTAGCTGACGGATCTGGCTGCTCATGGCTAGCTGACGGATCTGGCTGCTCATGGCTGGCTGACGGATCTGGCTGCTCATGGCTGGCTGACGGATCTGGCTGCTCATGGCTAGCTGACGGATCTGGCTGCTCATGGCTAGCTGACGGATCTGGCTGCTCATGGCTGGCTGACGGATCTGGCTGCTCATGGCTGGCTGACGGATCTGGCTGCTCATGGCTGGCTGACTGATCTGGCTGCTCATGGCTGGCTGACGGATCTGGCTGCTCATGGCTGGCTGACGGATCTGGCTGCTCATGGCTGGCTGACGGATCTGGCTGCTCATGGCTGGCTGACGGATCTGGCTGCTCATGGCTGGCTGACTGATCTGGCTGCTCCTGTCTGACGGACGGCTCTGGCAGATCCTGTCTGGTTGGCGGCTCTGGCAGATCCTGTCTGGTTGACGGCTCTGGCAGATCCTGTCTGACGGACGGCTCTAGCGGCTCCTGTCTGGCTGGCGGCTCTAGCGGCTCCTGTCTGGCGGACGGCTCAGTGGCCTCATGGCAGACGGGCGGCTTTGCAGGCTCATGGCAGACGGGCGGCTTTGCAGGCTCATTGCAGACGGATGGCTCAGATGGCGCTGGGGAGACGGATGGCTCAGATGGCGCTTGGCAGACGGGCAGTTCAGTCATCGCTGTGCAGACGGCAGACTCCTGCCGGCTGAGGCGCACTGTAGGCCTGGTGCGTGGTGCCGGGACTGGTAGCACCGGGCTGGGGACACGCATCTCAGGGCTAGTGCGGGGAGAAGGAACAGGGCATACTGGACCCTGGAGACGCACATTAGGCCTAGTGCGTGGTGCCGGCACTGGTGGTATCGGGCTGGGAACACGCATCTCAGGGCTAGTGCGGGGAGAAGGAACAGGGCATACTGGACCCTGGAGACGCACATTAGGCCTAGTGCGTGGTGCCGGAACTGGTGGTACCGGGCTAGGGACACGCATCTCAAGGCTAGTGCGGGGAGCAACAACAGGGCACACTGGACTCTCAAGGCGTACTATAGGCCTTGTGCGTGGTACCGGTACTGGTGGTACCGGGCTGAGGACCCGCACATCAGGGCGAGTACGGGGAGAAGGAACAGTGCGTACAGGACTCTGGAGACACACAGAGGGCTTAGTGCGTGGTGTAGGCACTGGTGGTAATGTGCTGGAGACACGCACCACAGGGCTAGTACGTGGAGGAAGAACAGGGCTCTGGAGACACCCAGGAAGCTTGATGCGTGGTGAAGACACTGGTGGTAATGGGCTAGAAACACGCACCTCAAAACTAGTGCGGGGAGCAGGAACAGTGCGTAAAGGGCTCTGGAGACGCACCTTAGACCTAGTGCTTGGTGCCGAAACTAGTGGTACAGGGCTGGGGACATGCATCCCAGGATGAGTGCAAAAAGTAGGAACAGGACACACCGGGTTGTGAAGGTGTACTGGAGACCTGGTGTGTATAGCCGGCATCAAATCTTCCGGAACTTTAACACAAGTTTCAGGCTGAGTACGAGGAACTGACACAGGTGGCATCGGACAGCTACTACGCTCCTCAGGAAGAATGCATTGCATACTCTGCCAAACCAACAGCTCTCTCTCTTCACTCTCCTCCAATTTCGTCAACAACTCTTCGAATGTCTCATAATCTCCCCTTCGTTCACTCTCCTCCAATCTGTCCAATAACTCCTCGACACACTCAGACTCACCCCTCAACTTCGCCGACTGCTCCAAGTGCCCCCCTCCAAAAAATGTTTTGTGCTGTCTCTTGGGCTTCCTCCCGTGTCGCCGTGCTGCCTCCATCTCTGCCTTGGGGCAGTGATATTCCCCTGGCTGTGACCAGGGTCCTCTCCCGTCTAGAATTTCCTCCCACGTCCAGGAGTCTTGACATTGCTGCTGTTGCTTTGTTTTCCGCTGCTTGGTCCGATGGTGGGTAATTCTGTCACGATCGTGTGGTGGAGAGACGGACCAAAACGCAGCTTTAGGAAAATAAGCCATCTTCTTTTAATTAAACGAACGAAGATGAACATGAAACGAAAAACACTATTACAAACAAACAAAACAACAAATGATCGTGAAGCTAAATAACGATGTGCACACACTGGCTACAAACGTTCTGACATAGACAACACTAGACACATGTACTCCACACAAACCCATATACTATACCCAACAACCCCTTTACCATAAAAACACCCAAAACCAACAAAACACAAACATTCCCCATGTCACACCCTGACCTAACTAAAATAATAAAGAAAACAAAGAATACTAAGGCCAGGGCGTGACATGTGTATATATATATATATATATATATATATATATATATATAGTATATACGTTATTTACAACCACTTATTGTTCTGGAAAATACAGCGGCAATAAATACGCCAGTAAGGGCTTGGTGACGGGGCTAAGATGGCCGCTCTGCTAGAATCAGCACAATGAACCTGCAGTGAGAACATACTGTTTTACCATCCTGTCTTAATTCATTACCACCTCCACCACCATAATGTGCATCTGTTCAGCAAAGGTCAATTTAAGGAGACCAGAGCTGAGCACTTCAGGCAGACAGATTAAGCTCAATGGTGGTGAAAACGACAGATAGTCACCTCTATCTGGCCATGCTAGACATGTCTGACAAAACATGTGCTTTTAATCAATATAATCTTTGCCCTTAATCTTTTACCTTAAATGAAGATACACTCTGACCTGCTCACCAGGTCCTGTTGATATTTCAATCATTATCCATGTAGTAACTTCCCTCAAACCTGTGGTCAGAGTCAGATCATCTGACTGTCAATGAGAGGAAGCTGGTGGGAGGAGCTATAGGAGGACGGGCTCATTGTAATGGCTGGAAAGGTACAATTAGGAAAGTATCAAACCACATGTTTGACTCTGTTCCATTCCAGCCATTACAATGAGCCTGTCCTCCTATAGCTCCTCCCACCAGCATTCTCTGTTATTAATGTTTCATATGTGATAATGTTTGGCAGGCTAGCTCAAGGATTCAGTGACTGCAAAGGTATATTCCAGGGTTCCCCAACTGGCGTCCAGCAGGTGTTTTTTTTTGGCCCCCCATGTTTTCTAAGCAAACAATATATACAGTGCACTTGGATAGTATTCAGACCCCTTGGCTTTTTCCACATTTTGTTATGTTACAGCCTTATTCTAAAATGGATTATATACATTTTTACCTCATCAATCAACACACAGTGCCCCATAATGAAACAAAAACAGGTTTTTAGAATTGTTAGCAAATTTATTGAAAACAACAGAAATACCTTATTTACATAAGTATTCAGACCATTTGCTATGAGACTCGAAATTGATCTCACTTGCATCCTGTTTCCATTGATCATCCTTGAGATGTATGCCAGCAGCATATTTTCAATACATTTGCAAACAATTCTTAAACCCTGTTTTCGCAGTCTACAAATGATTTGTAATTATGTTCCGGCCCCCCAACCATCCATTCACAAAACAAATGGGCCGCGGCTGAATCTAGTTGGTGATCCCTGCTATGACACACAGTCTAAACGCTCCAGCACTGACATCTCTGTCCAGGACAGTCAAGATGCACTTTGTCTTAGACACCTAAACTACTTTGTATGCTAACAAGGCATGTGTCATGGCAGACACAGAGACTCTGTGGTATCATAAAACCAAGGCTGGATTGATATTATCAGGGGACAGTGACTCATGACATCTATGTCCTGGCATGATAGAGTGACAAGTCATAGGTTGTGGCTAGACGCATGCAAGGGGCATCTCAATAATCAAAAATGTCAACCTCTTCTTGTCTCCTTTCCCTCACCTGAGGAGAGAATAGAAGTTGAACCGAGCAGAGCCAAGCAAAGCAGAGGACAATAATACATTTTAGACAATTGAGATGATGCACAGCCACAGTATCCTCACCGGGATGAAACATGGACTTACATGTTGATGTGATATCCCCGAGGTGAACAAGCCACTGTTTCCTGATGATGTCAGGATGTTAGAGTCAGCCCCATCAGTTAGTGTTCTCAGCCAGACAGAGACAGAGACAAACCCTCAGAGGGGAATACTACAAAGCAGGATTATGGAGTTAGCCAGCTAAGTGGCTCACTCCATAATTTTGAAAAGAAAGGGAAGCTTGAAATAGGGATGGACAAATCGATTTAACAAACAAAAATAGCTTTTTATGTTTAGCTTTTTTAATTATCCATAAAATAAATAGTTTTTTTTGCGGTTGCTTATCAATGTTAGCTGGCTATCTCATTGATCCTGCTTTGTAGTACACCTCTGGCCTGGGGGAGATATTCTGAGCTGGCAGACTATCAACATCCTGACCACACCTTTATCCTCTCTCTGAAATACCCATTGTCTACCTCACATCTCATCACATCTGCTATAAAATCAATTGTGATCTGTGATCAAATAGTATTGGTTTTCTTTTAAAATGTTTTTGTTTCACCCCCTATTTCGCTCATGAAACTTGTCAAATGCTTTCATATGTCCTGAAGTCGAGCTGTGTCCATCTCTCACCACATGTATTCCTGAAGTCGAGCTGTGTCCAAGTCTTACCACATTTATTCCTGAAGTCGAGCTGTGTCCATGTCTCAACACATTTATTCCTGAAGTCGAGCTGTGTCCCAGTCTCAACACATTTATTCCTGAAGTCGAGCTTGTGTTTCTGGCTATTGTGGTAAGCTAATATAACGCTATATTGTGTTTTCGCTGTAAAACACTTAATAAATCGGAAATATTGGCTGGAATCACTGTGTCCAAGTGTCCAAGTCTCAACACATTTATTCCTGAAGTCGAGCTGTGTCCAAGTCTCAACACATTTATTCCTGAAGTCGAGCTGTGTCCAAGTCTCAGCACATTTATTCCTGAAGTCGAGCTGTGTCCAAGTCTTAACACATTTATTCCTGAAGTCAAGCTGTGTCCAATTCTCACCACATTTATTCCTGAAGTCGAGCTGTGTCCAAGTCTCACCACATTTATTCCTGAAGTCGAGCTGTGTCCAAGTCTCAACACATTTATTCCTGAAGTTGAGCTGTGTCCAAGTCTCAACACATTTATTCCTGAACTCAAGCTGTGTCCAAGTCTCACCACATTTATTCCTGAAGTCGAGCTGTGTCCAAGTCTCAACACATTTATTCCTGAAGTCGAGCTGTGTCCAAGTCTCAATACATTTATTCCATATACCCATAAAATATCTGTTGTCTTGATTGCCAGGATGAATTAAAAATATACACCAGCTTACTTATACACCAATTAATTGTTCTAAATAGATACCTCATTTGCAAAAGCATTCAGTAAACAAATGATTGGTGGAATTTTGCTTACTCTTTTTGCCCGCGTTACCTGACTGAACGTAATTAACCGTATTCCCCCCAAATTCTCCCTATTATCGAGAGAACTCGCTGGAACAGCCAAAACAGGGAGTAAATTGGCATCTGTGTATTAGCAGCATAGCAAACCATCAATGCTAAATAGACTAAACAAAATTGCCATATTAACTCAAGGAGACCAAGACGTGTACAGCTAGTTTAGCAGTCCAGCTTTCAACCTATCATTTGTTAACAAATAAAAAAATAAAAATTATTAATTATTTGGAACAATTGTTCCATATGGGAACCAAAACTGCAGAGACTTTAAGGTTATATAGAATAAATGCAATGGGACGTGGACACCTGCTTGCTTGCATGTGCAAACACACACACACACACACACACACACACACACACACACACACACACACACACACACACACACACACACACACACACACACACACACACACACACACACACACACACACACACACACACACACAGTGATGAAAACTAAAGTTGCCCAAGCTGTAAATAAGCATCAGAGAGAAGAACTCTGGTGGTAATGTAAACGTCCATTCTACACTGCTCAAAAAAATAAAGGGAACACTTAAACAACACAATGTAACTCCAAGTCAATCACACTTCTGTGAAATCAAACTGTCCACTTAGGAAGCAACACTGATTGACAATAAATTTCACATGCTGTTGTGCAAATGGAATAGACAAAAGGTGGAAATTATAGGCAATTAGCAAGACACCCCCAAAAAAGGAGTGATTCTGCAGGTGGTGACCACAGACCACTTCTCAGTTCCTTTGCTTCCTGGCTGATGTTTTGGTCACTTTTGAATGCTGGCGGTGCTGTCACTCTAGTGGTAGCATGAGACGGAGTCTACAACCCACACAAGTGGCTCAGGTAGTGCAGTTTATCCAGGATGGCACATCAATGCGAGCTGTGGAAAAAAGGTTTGCTGTGTCTGTCAGCGTAATGTCCAGAGCATGGAGGCGCTACCAGGAGACAGGCCAGTACATCAGGAGACGTGGAGGAGGCCGTAGGAGGGCAACAACCGAGCAGCAGGACCGCTACCTCCGCCTTTGTGCAAGGAGGTGCACTGCCAGGGCCCTGCAAAATGACCTCCAGCAGGCCACAAATGTGCATGTGTCTGCTCAAACGGTCAGAAACAGACTCCATGAGGGTGGTATGAGGGCCCGACGTCCACAGGTGGGGGTTGTGCAGAATCACTCCTTTTTTGGGG
>NC_074691.1:34656358-34669850 GCF_029448725.1 Salvelinus fontinalis
CCCTGTGCCCAAGGAAGTGAAGGTAACCTACCTTAATGATTTCCGCCCTGTAGCACTCACGTCAGTAGCCATGAAGTGCTTTGAAAGGCTGGTCATGACTCACATCAACAGCATCCTCACGGATACCCTGGACCCACTCCAATTTGCATACTGCCCAAACAGATCCACAGATGACACAATCTCAATCACACTCCACACTTCCCCTTCCAACCTGGACAAAAGGAACACTGAATGCTGTTCATTAACTACAGTTCATTGTTCAACACCATAGTTCCCACAAAGCTCATCACTAAGCTAAGGACCTTGGGACTAAACACCTCCCTCTGCAACTGGATCCTGGACTTCCTGATGGGCTGCCCCCAGGTGGTAAGGGTAGGCAACAACACATCTGCCATGTTGATCATCAACACTGGGGCCCTTCAGGGGTGTGTACTTAGTCCCATCCTATACTCCCTGTTCACCCACAACTGTGTGGCCATACATGACTCCAACACCATCATTAAGTTTGCTGATGAAACAAGAGTGGTAGGCCTGATCACCGCCAATGATGAGACAGCCTGTAGGGAGGAGGTCAGAGACCTGGCAGTGTCAACAACCTATCCCTCAATGTGATCAAGACAAAGGAGCTGATCGTGGACCACAGGAAACGGCAGGCCGATGGCACGCCCCCATTAACATTGACGGGGCTGTAGTGGACCGGGTCGAGAGATTCAAGTTCCTTGGTGTCCACATCACCAACAAACTATCATGGTCCAAATACAGCAAGACAGTCGTTAACCTGTTGGGGATGGGGGCGCTGTTTAGACTATTTATGCTAATTTGGCTAATTTTTTAAACGGCTTCCCACAAAATCCTTGATCGTACAATATGCATATTATTATTATTATTGGATAGAAAACAGTCTATAGTTTCTATAGGAGTTGAAATTTTGTCTCTAAGTGGAACAGAGCCCATTCTACAGCAATTTCCCTGACATGGAGTCAGATTTGAGAAATGTTGGCCACTCTTCTGAAGTCAGTTAAAAGGGCACTGTCGTTGCTATGACTATACGGACACTTCTTACGTCTTCCCCTGGATGCCTTTACGTGATGACGATTCCAACGGGGTCGATTGCGCGTTCACAGGCCCTACAAATGAAAAAACCCTGAAGCTAGTCATTCTTTGGGAGCTGCGTCATGAGCCTAGAGGACACCGGCGCGCACCTGTTCCAAGCGTTAGTTTAGCCTGTTATATTTCTCCGGTCATCTTTTCACTCGTTATAGGAGTTAAAAACATCATAAGGTAGTTAATTTAAAGCGTTTTATAGCAATTTATATCCGTTTAGTGCGATTTTGGGACATTTATTTTTGCAACGATGTGAAAAGTTGGGCACGCTTTTCAGTTCATCCCGAACGCAGTTGACATTTCCACATGGCAAGAGGACAGCTTTCCACCAAAAGACGATTTCTCACAAGAAAGGATCATTTGCCCAAGATACTGATGGAAGAACAGCTCAAGGTAGGACATTTTTATTATGATAAATCGTGTTTCTGTCGAAACATTTTAGTGGCTTAGGACGCCATGTTTTTTGACGTAGCTTCGCTTGGCGCAAACTGTATTGAAAAGTAAGGATAAATTAAAAAATGTAATAACGCAATTGTATTAAGAATTAAATTGTCTATCAATCCCTGTCCACCCTATATTTTTTAGTCACGTTTATGAGTATTTATGTATAAGAGTAGATCACTGTCTAAGTGGCGCAAGGACTTTTTCTTTACCAGCTTGTCTACATTTCACATTGTCTAACCATGATTTTGGTGGCTAAATATAAACATTTTCGATCAAACTGTATATGCATGTTGTAATGTGATGTTACAGGAGTGTCATCGGAAGAATTCTGAGAAGGTTAGTGAAAAAATTAATATCTTTTGGCGATGTTGACTTTTATCGCTCACTTTGGCTAGAATCAATGCTGGGCTGCTAATTGCTATGTGCTAAGCTAATATAACGATTTATTGTGTTTTCGCTGTAAGACACTTAGAAAATCTGAAATATTGTCTGTATTCACAGGATCTGTGTCTTTCGATTCGTGTATGCTGTGTATTTTTACGAAATGTTTGATGATTAGTAGTTAGGTAAACACGTTGCTCATTGTAATTATTCTAGTCCATTTGTGATGGTGGGTGCAATTGTAAACTATGCCATCTACCTGAAATATGCACTTTTTTCTAACAAAACCTATCCCATACCATAAATATGTTATCAGACTGTCATCTAATGAGTTTTTTTGTTGGTTAGGGGCTATAAATATCTTAGTTTAGCCGAATTGGTGATGGCTACTGGTGTTGGTGGACAAATAAAAGATGGTGGATTATGCTAATGTGTTTTTAGGTAATAGATGTACATCTTTACATATTGTGTCTTCCCTGTAAAACATTTTAAAAATCGGAAATGTTGACTGGATTCACAAGATCTGTGTCTTTCATTAGCTGTATTGGACTTTAATGTGTGAAAGTTAAATATTTTAAAAAAATATTTTTTTTGAATTTCGCGGCACTGGTTTTTCAGTGGGGGGGGGGGGGGTGTGCCGCTAGCGCCACGCTGATCCTAGACAGGTTAAGAGGGCACGACAACACCTTTTCCCCCTCAGGAGACTGAAAAGATTTTGCATGGGTCCCAGATCCGCAAAAAGTTCTACAGCTACACCATTGAGAGCATCCTGACCGGTTGCATCACCGCCTGGTATGGCAACTGCTCGGTATCTGACCGTAAAGCGCTACAGAGGGTAGTGCGTACGGCCCAGTACATCACTGAGGCCAGGCTTCCTGCCATCCAGGACCTATATATTAGGCTGTGTCAAAAGAAACGCCAGTCACCCAAGTCATAAACTGTGTTCCCACGCTCCTTTGTTTTTACACTGCTGCTACTCGCTGTTTATTATCTATGCATTGTCACTTTACCCCTACCTACATGTACATATTACCTCAACTAACCTGTACCCCCGCACATTGACTCGGTACCGGTACCCCCTGTATATAGCCTCGTTATTGTTATTTTATTGTGTTACTTTAAAAAAAAAAGTACTATAGTTTATTTGGTCAATCTTTTCTTAACTCTTTCTTGAACTGCACTATTGGTTAAGGGCTTGTAAGTAAGCATTTCATAGTAAGGTCTACACTTGTTATATTCGGCCCATGTGACAACTTGATTTTGATTTGATTTGAAGTTCGATGTTTAACAAGGTACCTATGTGAAGTATTCTGAGTTTAATTGTTAAGTTACTGCTGGTACATTGGTTGTAAAGCAGAGCATCACAGCCATATTTTCAAGTAAGTCTCTTTAGTTTGAAGAGGCAAGAGAGTGAATGAGAAAGTGTTTCAATATTCTTTGTTTTTCAGAGAAGATATCCCAATGTCAATAATAACAGTCCACCATTAGAAAAGGAATTTCAATACAAGAAAGTCCTGCCTGGAACAATTGATGTTCTCTTACATTTCTAGATCTACAATTAACACTTTTGCAACATAGGTATGGAGCCATTAGGTACACCAAGTATTCACTCTGACAGCCACACAGGCAGGTTTAGGATGTGTCTGTATGGCAACAACTCTGGTTATATCCCGTGCATGCTATATGGTGTCTGTGGGCAGATACAAAACTTAACATTTAGTTTAGGTCTCTCTGTGTATCGCTGCTCTTCCATCTTCCCAGTTTGTTTAAACCCCCGGAATACCTGCAATATATCTTTTGAGTTTTGCAAATCGCACCTCAACCTTCCAGCTAGCGGAGATGAGAGTTGGATCGGGCTGTTAAATATTAATGCTCAGCCTATCTGCCCGGACTATCTGCTGGCATTTAACCCTCTCCAGAAGGACAAGGCCCAACAGGACTAACAGCAACCAGGTGAGGTCTCGCACCTCTGGATCACAGAACCCCTTAGGATTAAATCTGCTCTGAACCGGGACTGAACCCGCCTGGAGAGAGGAGAGAGTGGGGGGAAGGGAGGGAGGGAGAGGGTTGTCATAACTGCAAGGGGAAGGAACCCCTGAGATCAAGCTGGATGGACGTGTGCACTAAGGCAAACATTTCCCACTGTTTAGTCTCTTCCCCCACTGTATGGCTCTGCCTCTCCATCTCTCGCTCTCTCTCTCCCAAGGCCAAATGAAAGACAAGGACTACGTAAGTGCTGAGGATCCACTCGATCCCCACGGGGCTCTTGGCCTCCATCATTACACTACAGGGGCCTTCAATCACAACCACAGCTTCAGCCACCAGCCACTATTCACATATTTATAATGAGGAAGATGCCACAGCACACATTTCTGGGAGTACTGTCTTTGAGATGCCATTTCTGGGAGGAATGTGTGTGTGCTTTTTATATCAGGAAGAGAGGAAAGCGTGCCTACACTGTGCAGCGAGAGGTAATCCATCATAATGTTAGCAACTGTATTGCGGGATTTTTAGATCATCTGGACAAGTTGTTGAAAATCAGTGAGCGAGAGGAGGCAGCATACCAGCATACCAGAAAGAAAATGAAAGTGTGTGGCTTTTGTGCAGATTCCTCTTTCCGTCGGGACGACCATATTGCACCAGATACCAAAATTATTCTGTAAGTAAAATGGTGTTGATCTTAATAAAATATATTTAGCAGGGCGATAGATACACCCCTAGAAAAAAATGGTTTTATATAGAATCTTAAAGGGTTCTTCGGATTTCCCCATTGGAGGACCGTATGAAAAGCCCTTTTTGGTTGGAGAGAGAACCCTTTTGGGTTCCATGTAGAACCCTTTCTACGGAGGGTTCTACGTGGAACCCAAAAGGATTCTACCTGGAACCCCAAAAAGTTTCTTCCTGGAACCAAAAAGGGTTATCCTATGGAGACATCCGCAGAACCCTTCTGGAACCCTTTTCTTCTAAGTGTAGATGGAATGCAAAGACCTGGTATGAATCATACAAGAAATAAAAACAAAATATTATTTTCTGGAGATTTGCAGAGTAGAGAATGAGAGATGTGGTGAAAGCATCTTGGAGTTCGCTATGTTATTTGAGGGTTTGAGAGGGTTAGAGTCTGCAAGGCTGTCTGAGTGTGTGTGTGTGTGTGTGTGTGTGTGTGTGTGTGTGTGTGTGTGTGTGTGTGTGTGTGTGTGTGTGTGTGTGTGTGTGTGTGTGTGTGTGTGTGTGTGTGTGTGTGTGTGTGTGTGTGTGTGTGTGTGTGTGTGTGTGTGTGTGTGTGTGTGTGTGTGGAGAGAGAGAGATAGAGAGAAATAGAAATAGAGAGAGAAAGGTTGTCTTGGCTGGAAAAAATAGCTCAATCAGATAGAGAGAGAAGAGAGGAGCTGCATACAGGATGTGACTAAGCTCAGGATTCATGAGGTCTGAACTTCTCTACCCATTGAACTTCTCCTGTGCACTCTGATCTTCCTGAAGAAAACGAAGGAAGATCTCTCTCCTTCATAAGTTCGGGCACTGAAGGAATGCACCACTGAATTCTAATGTTGAATTTGTAATATTGGATTCCAAACCAGGAGATCTGTTTGTCTGTCTCTCTCTATCTTTCTCAATTGAATTATATTCAAAGGGTTTAATTGGCCTGGGGATTGGCCTTGAGGTTGGATGATTGTGGAAGCCAGGTCATCTGATGCAGCACTCCATCACTCTCCTTCTTGTTCAAATAGCCCTTACACAGCCTGTGTCATTTTCCTATTGAAAAACAAATTATAGTCCCACTAAGCACAAACCACATGGGATGGTGTATCGCTACAAATGCTCTGGTAGCCATGCCATCAAGGCACAAGGCGAGACCCAGATGCAGACACAGGAAGCAGATGGTTGGAGTCTAACAATGTTTATTCATCCAAAGGGGTAAGCAAGAGAATGGTCGTGGACAGGCAAACAGGTCAAAACCAGATCAGAGTCCAGGAGGTAGTGGCAGACAGGCTCGTGGTCGAGGCAGGCAGAATGGTCAGGCAGGTGGGTACAGAGTCCAGAAACAGGCAAGGGTCAAAACCGAGAGGACTAGAAAAAGGAGTACGGGAAAAACACGCTGGTTGACTTGACAAAACATACAAGACAAACTGGCACAGAGAGAAAGGAAACACAGGGATAAATACACTGGGGAAAACAAGCAACGTCTGGAGGGGGTGGAGACAATAACGAGGACAGGTGAAACTGATCAGTTCGTGACACATGCTGGTTAAGTGTGCCTTGAATTCTAAATAAATCACTGACATTGTCATCAACAAAGCACACCCGCACCATCACACCTCCTCCTCTATGTTTCACGGCGGGAACCACACATGCGAAGATCATCCGTTCACCTACTGCGTCTCACAAAGACACGGCGGTTAACCAAAAATCGTAAATTTGGAATCATCAGACCAATTGACACATTTCCACCGGTCTAATGTCCATTGCTTGTGTTTCTTGGCCCAATCAAGTCTCTTCTTATTATTGGTGTACTTTAGGAGTGGTTTCTTCGCAGCAATTTGACCATGAAGACCTGATTCATGCAGTCTTCTCTGAACAGTTGATGTTCAGATGTGTCTTTTACCTGAACTCTGTGAAGCATCTATTTGGGCTGCAATTTCTGAGGCTGGTAACTCTAATGAACTTATACTCTGCAGCAGTGTCACGCCCTGACAATAGAGAGCTGTTTATTCTCTATGTTGGTTAGGTCGGGGTGTGATTAAGGGTGGGTTATCTAGGGGAATTGTATGTCTATGTTGGGCTGGTGTGGTTCCCAATCAGAGGCAGCTGTTTATCGTTGTCTCTGATTGGGGATCGTATTTAGGTAGCCATTTCCCCATTGTGCTTTGTGGGATCTTGACTATGTATAGTTGCCTGTGTTCACTATTAGCATCACGTTTCGTTTGTTCGCTTTATTGTTTTTGTTCTTTGAGTTTTTCTCTTCCTATTAAAAGAGATGGAAACATACCACGCTGCATCTTGGTCCACTCTTTTCGACGAGCGTGACAAGCGTGACGAGTCTTCCTTTCTAGTGGCGGTCCTCATGAGAGCCAGTTTCATATTAGCGCTTGATGGTTTTTGCAATTGCACTTGAAGAAACTTTCAAAGTTCTTGACATTTTCCAGATTGACTGACCTGCATGTGCTAAAGTAATGGACAGTCCTTTCTCTTTGCTTATTTGAGCTGTTCCTGCCATGATATTGACTTGGTCTTTTGCCAAATAGGTATATATACTGTATACCACCCCTACCTTGTCACAACAAAACTGATTGGTTCAAATGCATTAAGAAGTAAAGAAATTCCACAAATGAACTTTTAACAAAGCACACCTGTTAATTGAAATGCATTTCAGGTGACTACCTCAGGACGCTAATACTAAGAGTGTGCTAAGCTATCGTCAATGCACAAGGTGCCTACTTTGATTTGTTTACACTTTTTTTGTTACTTCATGTTTCCATATGTGTTATTTCATAGTTTTGATGTCTTCACTATTATTCTAAAATGTAGAAAAGAGTAAAAATAAAGAAAAACCCTTGAATGAGTAGATGTGTCCAGACATTTGACTGGTACTATATGCAGTGCCTTGCAAAAGTATTCATCCCCGTTGGCATTTTTCCTATTTTGTTGCATTACAACCTGTAATTTAAAACGATTTTCATTTGAATTTCATGTATTGGATGTACACAAAATAGTCCAAATTGGGGAAGTGAAATTTAAAAAAATTACTTGTTTCAATAAATAAAAACGTAAAAGTGGTGTGTGCATATGTATTCACCCCTTTGCTATGAAGGCCCTAAATAAGATCTGGTTACTTTCAGAGGTTACATAATTAAGTCCACCTGTGTCACATGATCTCAGTAAATATACACCTGTTCTGAAAGGCCCCAGAGTCTGAAACACCACTAAGCAGGGTGCCCCACTGTCACGACTTCCGTCGAAGTCGGCTCCCCTCCTTGTTCGGGCGACGTTCGGCGGTCGACGTCACCGGCTTTCTAGCCATCGCCGCTCCATTTTTCATTGATCCATTTGTTTTGTCTTGTTCCCTGCACACCTGGTTTTCATTCCCCAATCACACTACATGTATTTATTCCTCTGTTCCCCCTCATGTCTTTGTGTGAAATTGTTTTGTGTTACGTGTTAATTGTGGCGCCAGACTGGTTTGCTTATACCGTGTTGTTCACAAAGATGTTTATTGTTAAACATACATTTTATTGTGACTGTTTTGCGCGTTTTGCACTTTTGCCTATTGGCTGGAGGGTTTGACGCAGTTGCGTCCATCTGGGAATGCCTCAATAAAGTATGCGCCTGTTCACAACTCTCTGCTCTCCTGCACCTGACTTTGCTACCAGTACGCACACACCTGACAGAATTTCACCACACCCATGGAGTCAGCAGGAGCAGGTACCCCGGTCAGAGGAGTCGAGGAGCGCGTCCAAGAACACTCGGCAATGCTGCAACATCTTGGTGCCACGATGGATCGCGTTGTCCAGACCATGGACTGCTGGGAGAGACAAGAAGTCTCTCCAGCGCCTCGACCAGCGCAACCGGGTTTACCTCTACCCGTCCCTCCTGTATCCGGTCCCAGTGGCATGTGTCTCTCCCTTCCCAGGGAGTATGATGGGACGGCAGCACGGTGCCAGGGTTTCCTAATACAGCTGGACCTATACCTGGCCACAGTTCACCCAGCTCCTTCGGAAAGGGAGAGGGTGTCCACCCTCGTCTCATGCCTCTCGGGGAGAGCTCTTGAGTGGGAAAACGCCATGTGGGGTGAAGGAGACGCGGCGTTGGACCACTTCGAGGAGTTCACCCGCATCTTCCGGGCCATCTTCGATCATCCGCCCAAAAGTAGAGCGGCGGGGGAATCGCTCCTCCACTTGAGGCAGGGGACGAGGAGCGCCTAGGAGTTCGCCCTGGAATTCCGGACCTTGGCGACAGAGCAGGATGGAACGACAGGGCCCTTATCGACCACTACCGATGCAGCCTGCGCGAGGATGTCCGACGGGATTTGGCCTGCAGGGATGCCACCATCACTTTTGACCAACTGGTGGATCTGTCCATCCGGTTGGATAACCTGCTGGTCATCCGCGGACGTCCAGAGAGGGCTCTGTCGGTGCCATGTCCCAGCACTCCCACTCCGGTGCCCATGGAGCTGGGAAGGCCTGCGTGTAGGGAGGCTGGAGGAGGGGCCTTCACGTGCACCATCTGTGGCCGCAGAGGGCACACTGCCGGTCGGTGCCGGGTTGGTCCCTCTGGGAGTCGAGGCAGCAGGCAGGGCAGTCTGGCGTCACCCCAGGTGAGTCTGCACCTATCTCATCCAGAGTCCTCTGTTGTCGAACTGTTTGCACCTGTTTGTTTTCCTGAGTTTTCCCCGCATTCCCAGCATAAGGTGCTCGACGATTCAGGCGCGGCTGGGAATTTTATCGACAGAGCGCTCGCCCTTAGTTTAGGGATCCCCATTATTTCCGTGGTTAGACCTTTCCCGGTACACGCTCTGGATAGTCGACCATTAGGGTCCGGGGTAATCAGTGAAGCCACCATCTCCCTGGCTATGGTGACGCAGGGGGGTAACGAGGAGAGAATCAGTCTCTTCCTCATTGAGTCTCCTGCGTTTCCCGTGGTACTAGGCCGTCCCTGGTTAGCTCGTCATGACCCCACCATTTCATGGCAACAGAGGGCTCTCACGGGGTGGTCGCGAGAGTGTTTTCGGGGAGGTGTGTGGGGGTTTCCGTTGGTGCTACCACGGTGGAAAGTCCAGACCAGATCTCCACCATGCGCATCCCCCCCCAGAGTATGCCGATTTGCATTGTGCAATAAATCTCCTGGTAGACGCTGCACTTCCCAGGAGTCACGTGTATCCCCTGTCGCAAGCGGAGACGGCGGCTATGGATACATATGTCTCCGAATCCCTGCGTCAGGGGTACATTCGGTCCTCCACTTCACCCGCCTCCTTGAGTTTCCTTTTTGCGAAGAAGAACGATGGAGGTCTGCTCCCGTGCATTGACTATCGAGGTCTCAGTCAAATCACGGTGAGGTATAGTTACCCACTACCTCTTATCGCCACGGTGATTGAGCAAATGCACGGGGCGCGCTTCTTCACTAAACTGGATCTCAGGAGTGCGTACAACCTGGTGCGTATCTGGGAGGGCGAAGAGTGGAAGACAGCGTTTAGTACCACCTCAGGGCATATGAGTACCTCATCATGCCATATGGGTTGATGAATGCTCCATCAGTCTTCCAATCCTTTGTAGATGAGATTTTCAGGGACCTGCACGGGAAGGGTGTAGTGTTGTATATCGATGTTCATTCTGATATACTCCACTACACGCCCCGAGCATGTGTCCTTGGTGCGCAGGGTACTTGGACGACTGTTGGAGCATGACCTGTACGTCAAGGCTGAGAAATGCCTGTTCTTTCAGCAGGCCTTCTCCTTCCTAGGGTATCACATTTCCACCTCAGGGGTGGAGATTGAGAGTGACCGCATTTCAGCAGTGCGTAATTGTCGACTCCCACCACGGTAAAGGAGGTGCAGCGTTTTTTAGGGTTTGTCTATTACTACCGGAGATTTTTCCGGGGTTTTGGCCAGGTGGCTGCTCCCATTACCTCACTGCGGGAACGGGGGGACCTGTACGTCTGCAGTGGTTGGTTGAGGCGGACAGGGCTTTTGGGCACCTAAAAGCTCTGTTAACCTCAGCTCCCGTGCTGGTCCATCCGGATCCCTCTTTGGCGTTCAGAGTGGAGGTGGACGCGTCCGAGGCTTGGATAGGAGCCGTGCTCTCTCAGCGCTCGGGCACGCCACCGAAGCTCTGCCCCTGTGCTTTCTTCTCGAAGAAGCTCAGCCCGGTGGAGCGGAACTATGATGTGGGGGACCGAGAGCTGTTGGCTGTGGTTAAAGCTTTGAAGGCGTGGAGACATTGGCTTGAGGGGGCTAAACACACTATCCTCATCTGGACTGACCACCGCGACCTGGAGTACATCCGGGCAGCGAGGAGACTGAATCCTCGTCAGGCAAGGTGGGCCATGTTCTTTACCCGTTTTGTGTTTACCCTGTCCTACAGACCAGGTTCCTAGAATATAAAGGCAGACGCACTGTCCCGGCTGTATGACACAGAGAAGCGGCCTATGGATCAGACTCCCATTCTCCTGGCTTCCTGCCTGGTAGCGCCGGTCATATGGGAGCTGGACGTGGACATTGAGCAGGCATTGCGTACAGAGCCCACTCCCTTCCAGTGTCCCATCGGGTTCTTGAGGGAAAAATGTTTCAGTCTTCCAGAGATTTGAGACTAGAATGGAGATTCACATTCAAGCAGGACAATGACCCTAAGCATACTGCTAAAGCAACACTCAAGTGGTTTAAGGGGAAACATTTAAATGTCTTGGAATGGTCTAGTCAAAACCCAGACCTCAATCCAATTAAGACTCTGTGGTATGACTTAAAGATTGCTGTACATCAGCATAACCCATCCAACTTGAAGGAGCTGAAGCAGTTTTGCCTTGAAGAATGTGCAAAAATCTCAGTGGCTAGATCTGCCAACTATATAGAGACATACCCCAATATACATGCAGCTGTAATTGCTGGAAAAGGTGTCTCTACAAAGTATTGACTTCGTTTTTTTTTTGTCTTATTTCTTGTTTGTTTCACACAAAAAAAATGTTGCATCTTCAAAGTGGTAGGCATGTTGTGTAAATCAAATGATACAAACCTTCTAAAAATCTATTTTAATTCAAGGTTGTAAGACAACAAAATAGGAACAATGCCCCGGTGGGTGAATACTTTCGCAAGGCAGTTTATACATAAACTGCTCAAAAAAATAAAGGGAACACTTAAACAACACAATGTAACTCCAAGTCAATCACACTTCTGTGAAATCAAACTGTCCACTTAGGAAGCAACACTGATTGACAATACATTTCACATGCTGTTGTGCAAATGGAATAGACAAAAGGTGGAAATTATAGGCAATTAGCAAGACACCCCCAAAAAAGGAGTGATTCTGCAGGTGGTGACCACAGACCACTTCTCAGTTCCTATGCTTCCTGGCTGATGTTTTGGTCACTTTTGAATGCTGGCGGTGCTTTCACTCTAGTGGTAGCATGAGACGGAGTCTACAACCCACACAAGTGGCTCAGGTAGTGCAGCTTATCCAGGATGGCACATCAATGCAAGCTGTGGCAAGAAGGTTTGCTGTGTCTGTCAGCGTAGTGTCCAGAGCATGGAGGCGCTACCAGGAGACAGGCCAGTACATCAGGAGACGTGGAGGAGGTTGTAGGAGGGCGACAACCCAGCAGCAGGACCACTACCTCCACCTTTGTGCAAGGAGGAGCAGGGGGAGCACTGCCAGAACCCTGCAAAATGACCTCCAGCAGGCCACAAATGTGCATGTGTCTGCTCAAACGGTCAGAAACAGACTCCATGAGGGTGGTATGAGGGCCTGACGTCCACAGGTGGGGGTTGTGCTTACAGCCCAACACCGTGCAGGACATTTGGCATTTGCCAGAGAACACCAAGATTGGCAAATTCGCCACTGGCGCCCTGTGTTCTTCACAGATGAAAGCAGGTTCACACTGAGCACATGAGCACATGTGACAGACGTGACAGAGTCTGGAGACGCCGTGGAGAACGTTCTGCTGCCTGCAACATCCTCCAGCATGACCGGTTTGGCGGTGGGTCAGTCATGGTGTGGGGTGGCATTTCTTTGGGGGCCGCACAGCCCTCCATGTGCTCGCCAGAGGTAGCCTGACTGCCATTAGGTACCGAGATGAGATCCTCAGACCCCTTGTGAGACCATATGCTGGTGCGGCTGGCCCTGGGTTCCTCCTAATGCAAGACAATGCTAGACCTCATGTGGCTGGAGTGTGTCAGCAGTTCCTGCAAGAGGAAGGCATTGATGCTATGGACTGGCCCCCCCGTTCCCCAGACCTGAATCCAATTGAGCACATCTGGGACATCATGTCTCGCTCCATCCACCAACGCCACAGTGCACCACAGACTGTCCAGGAGTTGGCGGATGCTTTAGTCCAGGTCTGGGAGGAGATCCCTCAGGAGACCATCCGTCACCTCATCAGGAGCATGCCCAGGCATTGTAGGGAGGTCATACAGGCACGTGGAGGCCACACACACTACTGAGGCTCATTTTGACTTGTTTTAAGGACATTACATCAAAGTTGGATCAGCCTGTAGTGTGGTTTTCCACTTTAATTTTGAGTGTGACTCCAAATCCAGACCTCCATGGGTTGATAAATTTGATTTACATTGATCATTTTTGTGTGATTTTGTTGTCAGCACATTCAACTATGTAAAGAAAAAAGTATTTAATAAGAATATTTCATTCATTCAGATCTAGGATGTGTTATTTTAGGGTTCCCTTTATTTTTTTGAGCAGTATATATATATATATATATATATATATATATATATATATATATATATATATATATATATATGTTTATTTTAGGAAGGAAGGAAGGCCTATTTATATATACACACATACACATACATAAACATAAACATACACACATACACACATACAGTTGAAGTCGGAAGTTTACA
>NC_074691.1:34670350-34717850 GCF_029448725.1 Salvelinus fontinalis
TAGGTAACAGGATAGATAATAGACAGTAACAGCAGTATACTGTAGGTAGGGGTAAAGTGACTAGGTAACAGGATAGTATAGACAGTAACAGCAGTATACTGTAGGTAGGGGTAAAGTGACTAGGTAACAGGATAGATAGACAGTAACAGCAGTATACTGTAGGTAGGGGTAAAGTGACTAGGTAACAGGATAGATAATAGACAGTAACAGCAGTATACTGTAGGTAGGGGTAAAGTGACTAGGTAACAGGATATATAGACAGTAACAGCAGTATACTGTAGGTAGGGGTAAAGTGACTAGGTAACAGGATAGTATAGACAGTAACAGCAGTATACTGTAGGTAGGGGTAAAGTGACTAGGTAACAGGATAGTATAGACAGTAACAACAGTATACTGTAGGTAGGGGTAAAGTGACTAGGTAACAGGATAGATAATAGACAGTAACAGCAGTATACTGTAGGTAGGGGTAAAGTGACTAGGTAACAGGATAGATAATAGACAGTAACAGCAGTATACTGTAGGTAGGGGTAAAGTGACTAGGTAACAGGATAGTATAGACAGTAACAGCAGTATACTGTAGGTAGGGGTAAAGTGACTAGGTAACAGGATAGATAGACAGTAACAGCAGTATACTGTAGGTAGGGGTAAAGTGACTAGGTAACAGGATATATAGACAGTAACACAGTATACTGTAGGTAGGGGTAAAGTGACTAGGTAACAGGATATATAGACAGTAACAGCAGTATACTGTAGGTAGGGGTAAAGTGACTAGGTAACAGGATAGATAATAAACAGTAACAGCAGTATACTGTAGGTAGGGGTAAAGTGACTAGGTAACAGGATAGTATAGACAGTAACAGCAGTATACTGTAGGTAGGGGTAAAGTGACTAGGTAACAGGATAGATAGACAGTAACATCAGTATACTGTAGGTAGGGGTAAAGTGACTAGGTAACAGGATAGTATAGACAGTAACAGCAGTATACTGTAGGTAGGGGTAAAGTGACTAGGTAACAGGATAGATAATAAACAGTAACAGCAGTATACTGTAGGTAGGGGTAAAGTGACTAGGTAACAGGATAGATAGACAGTAACAGCAGTATACTGTAGGTAGGGGTAAAGTGACTAGGTAACAGGATATATAGACAGTAACAGCAGTATACTGTAGGTAGGGGTAAAGTGACTAGGTAACAGGATAGATAATAGACAGTAACAGCAGTATACTGTAGGTAGGGGTAAAGTGACTAGGTAACAGGATAGATAATAACAGTAACAGCAGTATACTGTAGGTAGGGGTAAAGTGACTAGGTAACAGGATAGATAGACAGTAACAGCAGTATACTGTAGGTAGGGGTAAAGTGACTAGGTAACAGGATAGATAATAGACAGTAACAGCAGTATACTGTAGGTAGGGGTAAAGTGACTAGGTAACAGGATAGATAATAAACAGTAACAACAGTATACTGTAGGTAGGGGTAAAGTGACTAGGTAACAGGATATATAGACAGTAACAACAGTATACTGTAGGTAGGGGTAAAGTGACTAGGTAACAGGATAGATAATAGACAGTAACAACAGTATACTGTAGGTAGGGGTAAAGTGACTAGGTAACAGGATAGATAATAAACAGTAACAGCAGTATACTGTAGGTAGGGGTAAAGTGACTAGGTAACAGGATAGATAATAAACAGTAACAGCAGTATACTGTAGGTAGGGGTAAAGTGACTAGGTAACAGGATAGATAGACAGTAACAGCAGTATACTGTAGGTAGGGGTAAAGTGACTAGGTAACAGGATAGATAGACAGTAACAGCAGTATACTGTAGGTAGGGGTAAAGTGACTAGGTAACAGGATAGATATAAACAGTAACAGCAGTATACTGTAGGTAGGGGTAAAGTGACTAGGTAACAGGATATATAGACAGTAACAGCAGTATACTGTAGGTAGGGGTAAAGTGACTAGGTAACAGGATAGTATAGACAGTAACAGCAGTATACTGTAGGTAGGGGTAAAGTGACTAGGTAACAGGATAGATAATAGACAGTAACAGCAGTATACTGTAGGTAGGGGTAAAGTGACTAGGTAACAGGATAGATAATAAACAGTAACAGCAGTATACTGTAGGTAGGGGTAAAGTGACTAGGTAACAGGATAGTATAGACAGTAACAGCAGTATACTGTAGGTAGGGGTAAAGTGACTAGGTAACAGGATAGTATAGACAGTAACAACAGTATACTGTAGGTAGGGGTAAAGTGACTAGGTAACAGGATAGATAGACAGTAACAGCAGTATACTGTAGGTAGGGGTAAAGTGACTAGGTAACAGTATAGATAGACAGTAACATCAGTATACTGTAGGTAGGGGTAAAGTGACTAGATAACAGGATATATAGACAGTAACAGCAGTATACTGTAGGTAGGGGTAAAGTGACTAGGTAACAGGATAGATAATAAACAGTAACAGCAGTATACTGTAGGTAGGGGTAAAGTGACTAGGTAACAGGATAGATAGACAGTAACAGCAGTATACTGTAGGTAGGGGTAAAGTGACTAGGTAACAGGATAGATAGACAGTAACAGCAGTATACTGTAGGTAGGGGTAAAGTGACTAGGTAACAGGATAGATAGACAGTAACAGCAGTATACTGTAGGTAGGGGTAAAGTGACTAGGTAACAGGATAGATAATAGACAGTAACGGCAGTATACTGTAGGTAGGGGTAAAGTGACTAGGTAGCAGGATAGATAATAGACAGTAACAGCAGTATACTGTAGGTAGGGGTAAAGTGACTAGGTAACAGGATATATAGACAGTAACAGCAGTATACTGTAGGTAGGGGTAAAGTGACTAGGTAACAGGATAGTATAGACAGTAACAGCAGTATACTGTAGGTAGGGGTAAAGTGACTAGGTAACAGGATATATAGACAGTAACAGCAGTATACTGTAGGTAGGGGTAAAGTGACTAGGTAACAGGATAGATAATAGACAGTAACAGCAGTATACTGTAGGTAGGGGTAAAGTGACTAGGTAACAGGATAGATATAGACAGTAACAGCAGTATACTGTAGGTAGGGGTAAAGTGACTAGGTAGCAGGATAGATAATAGACAGTAACAGCAGTATACTGTAGGTAGGGGTAAAGTGACTAGGTAACAGGATATATAGACAGTAACAGCAGTATACTGTAGGTAGGGGTAAAGTGACTAGGTAACAGGATAGATAATAAACAGTAACATCAGTATACTGTAGGTAGGGGTAAAGTGACTAGGTAACAGGATAGATAATAGACAGTAACAGCAGTATACTGTAGGTAGGGGTAAAGTGACTAGGTAACAGGATAGATAGACAGTAACAGCAGTATACTGTAGGTAGGGGTAAAGTGACTAGGTAACAGGATAGTATAGACAGTAACAGCAGTATACTGTAGGTAGGGGTAAAGTGACTAGGTAACAGGATAGATAGACAGTAACAGCAGTATACTGTAGGTAGGGGTAAAGTGACTAGGTAACAGGATAGTATAGACAGTAACAGCAGTATACTGTAGGTAGGGGTAAAGTGACTAGGTAACAGGATAGTATAGACAGTAACAGCAGTATACTGTAGGTAGGGGTAAAGTGACTAGGTAACAGGATAGATAATAAACAGTAACAACAGTATACTGTAGGTAGGGGTAAAGTGACTAGGTAACAGGATAGATAGACAGTAACAGCAGTATACTGTAGGTAGGGGTAAAGTGACTAGGTAACAGGATAGTATAGACAGTAACAGCAGTATACTGTAGGTAGGGGTAAAGTGACTAGGTAACAGGATAGATAATAGACAGTAACAACAGTATACTGTAGGTAGGGGTAAAGTGACTAGGTAACAGGATAGATAATAAACAGTAACAGCAGTATACTGTAGGTAGGGGTAAAGTGACTAGGTAACAGTATAGATAGACAGTAACATCAGTATACTGTAGGTAGGGGTAAAGTGACTAGATAACAGGATATATAGACAGTAACAGCAGTATACTGTAGGTAGGGGTAAAGTGACTAGGTAACAGGATATATAGACAGTAACAGCAGTATACTGTAGGTAGGGGTAAAGTGACTAGGTAACAGGATAGATAGACAGTAGCAGCAGTATACTGTAGGTAGGGGTAAAGTGACTAGGTAACAGGATAGATAATAGACAGTAACAGCAGTATACTGTAGGTAGGGGTAAAGTGACTAGGTAACAGGATAGTATAGACAGTAACAGCAGTATACTGTAGGTAGGGGTAAAGTGACTAGGTAACAGGATATATAGACAGTAACAGCAGTATACTGTAGGTAGGGGTAAAGTGACTAGGTAACAGGATAGTATAGACAGTAACAACAGTATACTGTAGGTAGGGGTAAAGTGACTAGGTAACAGGATAGATAATAGACAGTAACATCAGTATACTGTAGGTAGGGGTAAAGTGACTAGGTAACAGGATAGTATAGACAGTAACAACAGTATACTGTAGGTAGGGGTAAAGTGACTAGGTAACAGGATATATAGACAGTAACAACAGTATACTGTAGGTAGGGGTAAAGTGACTAGGTAACAGGATATATAGACAGTAACAACAGTATACTGTAGGTAGGGGTAAAGTGACTAGGTAACAGGATATATAGACAGTAACAACAGTATACTGTAGGTAGGGGTAAAGTGACTAGGTAACAGGATATATAGACAGTAACAACAGTATACTTTAGGTAGGGGTAAAGTGACTAGGTAACAGGATAGATAATAAACAGTAACAGCAGTATAATGTAGGTAGGGGTAAAGTGACTAGGTAACAGTATAGATAGACAGTAACATCAGTATACTGTAGGTAGGGGTAAAGTGACTAGATAACAGGATATATAGACAGTCACAGCAGTATACTGTAGGTAGGGGTAAAGTGACTAGGTAACAGGATAGATAGACAGTAACAGCAGTATACTGTAGGTAGGGGTAAAGTGACTAGGTAACAGGATAGATAATAGACAGTAACAGCAGTATACTATAGGTAGGGGTAAAGTGACTAGGTAGCAGGATAGATAATAGACAGTAACAGCAGTATACTGTAGGTAGGGGTAAAGTGACTAGGTAACAGGATATATAGACAGTAACAGCAGTATACTGTAGGTAGGGGTAAAGTGACTAGGTAACAGGATATATAGACAGTAACAGCAGTATACTGTAGGTAAGGGTAAAGTGACTAGGAAACAGGATAGATAGACAGTAACAACAGTATGCTGTAGGTAGGGGTAAAGTGACTAGGTAACAGGATATATAGACAGTAACAGCAGTATACTGTAGGTAGGGGTAAAGTGACTAGGTAACAGGATAGTATAGACAGTAACAGCAGTATACTGTAGGTAGGGGTAAAGTGACTAGGTAACAGGATAGATAATAAACAGTAACAGCAGTATACTGTAGGTAGGGGTAAAGTGACTAGGTAACAGGATAGATAATAAACAGTAACAGCAGTATACTGTAGGTAGGGGTAAAGTGACTAGGTAACAGGATATATAGACAGTAACAACAGTATACTGTAGGTAGGGGTAAAGTGACTAGGTAACAGGATAGATAATAAACAGTAACATCAGTATACTGTAGGTAGGGGTAAAGTGACTAGGTAACAGGATAGATAATAAACAGTAACAGCAGTATACTGTAGGTAGGGGTAAAGTGACTAGGTAACAGGATAGATAGACAGTAACAGCAGTATACTGTAGGTAGGGGTAAAGTGACTAGGTAACAGGATAGATAATAAACAGTAACAACAGTATACTGTAGGTAGGGGTAAAGTGACTAGGTAACAGGATAGATAGACAGTAACAGCAGTATACTGTAGGTAGGGGTAAAGTTACTAGGTAACAGGATAGTATAGACAGTAACAGCAGTATACTGTAGGTAGGGGTAAAGTGACTAGGTAACAGGATAGATAATAGACAGTAACAACAGTATACTGTAGGTAGGGGTAAAGTGACTAGGTAACAGGATAGATATAGACAGTAACAGCAGTATACTGTAGGTAGGGGTAAAGTGACTAGGTAACAGGATAGATAGACAGTAACAGCAGTATACTGTAGGTAGGGGTAAAGTGACTAGGTAACAGGATATATAGACAGTAACAGCAGTATACTGTAGGTAGGGGTAAAGTGACTAGGTAACAGGATAGATAATAAACAGTAACACCAGTATACTGTAGGTAGGGGTAAAGTGACTAGGTAACAGGATAGATAATAAACAGTAACAGCAGTATACTGTAGGTAGGGGTAAAGTGACTAGGTAACAGTATAGATAGACAGTAACATCAGTATACTGTAGGTAGGGGTAAAGTGACTAGATAACAGGATATATAGACAGTAACAGCAGTATACTGTAGGTAGGGGTAAAGTGACTAGGTAACAGGATATATAGACAGTAACAGCAGTATACTGTAGGTAGGGGTAAAGTGACTAGGTAACAGGATAGATAGACAGTAGCAGCAGTATACTGTAGGTAGGGGTAAAGTGACTAGGTAACAGGATAGTATAGACAGTAACAGCAGTATACTGTAGGTAGGGGTAAAGTGACTAGGTAACAGGATAGTATAGACAGTAACAGCAGTATACTGTAGGTAGGGGTAAAGTGACTAGGTAACAGGATATATAGACAGTAACAGCAGTATACTGTAGGTAGGGGTAAAGTGACTAGGTAACAGGATATATAGACAGTAACAGCAGTATACTGTAGGTAGGGGTAAAGTGACTAGGAAACAGGATAGATAGACAGTAACAACAGTATACTGTAGGTAGGGGTAAAGGATAGATAATAAACAGTAACAACAGTATACTGTAGGTAGGGGTAAAGTGACTAGGTAACAGGATAGTATAGACAGTAACAGCAGTATACTGTAGGTAGGGGTAAAGTGACTAGGTAACAGGATAGATAGACAGTAACAGCAGTATACTGTAGGTAGGGGTAAAGTGACTAGGTAACAGGATAGATAATAGACAGTAACAGCAGTATACTGTAGGTAGGGGTAAAGTGACTAGGTAACAGGATAGATAATAAACAGTAACAGCAGTATACTGTAGGTAGGGGTAAAGTGACTAGGTAACAGGATAGATAGACAGTAACAGCAGTATACTGTAGGTAGGGGTAAAGTGACTAGGTAACAGGATATATAGACAGTAACATCAGTATACTGTAGGTAGGGGTAAAGTGACTAGGTAACAGGATAGATAATAAACAGTAACAACAGTATACTGTAGGTAGGGGTAAAGTGACTAGGTAACAGGATAGATAGACAGTAACAGCAGTATACTGTAGGTAGGGGTAAAGTTACTAGGTAACAGGATAGATAATAGACAGTAACAGCAGTATACTGTAGGTAGGGGTAAAGTGACTAGGTAACAGGATAGATAATAAACAGTAACAACAGTATACTGTAGGTAGGGGTAAAGTGACTAGGTAACAGGATAGATAATAAACAGTAACAATAGTATACTGTAGGTAGGGGTAAAGTGACTAGGTAACAGGATATATAGACAGTAACAGCAGTATACTGTAGGTAGGGGTAAAGTGACTAGGTAACAGGATAGATAATAGACAGTAACAGCAGTATACTGTAGGTAGGGGTAAAGTGACTAGGTAACAGGATAGATAATAAACAGTAACAACAGTATACTGTAGGTAGGGGTAAAGTGACTAGGTAACAGGATAGATAATAAACAGTAACAATAGTATACTGTAGGTAGGGGTAAAGTGACTAGGTAACAGGATATATAGACAGTAACAGCAGTATACTGTAGGTAGGGGTAAAGTGACTAGGTAACAGGATAGTATAGACAGTAACAGCAGTATACTGTAGGTAGGGGTAAAGTGACTAGGTAACAGGATAGATAATAAACAGTAACAGCAGTATACTGTAGGTAGGGGTAAAGTGACTAGGTAACAGGATAGATAGACAGTAACAGCAGTATACTGTAGGTAGGGGTAAAGTGACTAGGTAACAGGATAGTATAGACAGTAACAGCAGTATACTGTAGGTAGGGGTAAAGTGACTAGGTAACAGGATAGATAATAAACAGTAACAGCAGTATACTGTAGGTAGGGGTAAAGTGACTAGGTAACAGGATATATAGACAGTAACAACAGTATACTGTAGGTAGGGGTAAAGTGACTAGGTAACAGGATATATAGACAGTAACAACAGTATACTGTAGGTAGGGGTAAAGTGACTAGGTAACAGGATAGTATAGACAGTAACAGCAGTATACTGTAGGTAGGGGTAAAGTGACTAGGTAACAGGATAGATAGACAGTAACAGCAGTATACTGTAGGTAGGGGTAAAGTGACTAGGTAACAGGATAGTATAGACAGTAACAGCAGTATACTGTAGGTAGGGGTAAAGTGACTAGGTAACAGGATAGATAATAGACAGTAACGGCAGTATACTGTAGGTAGGGGTAAAGTGACTAGGTAGCAGGATAGATAATAGACAGTAACAGCAGTATACTGTAGGTAGGGGTAAAGTGACTAGGTAACAGGATAGATAGACAGTAACAGCAGTATACTGTAGGTAGGGGTAAAGTGACTAGGTAACAGGATAGATAGACAGTAACAGCAGTATACTGTAGGTAGGGGTAAAGTGACTAGGTAACAGGATAGATAATAGACAGTAACAGCAGTATACTGTAGGTAGGGGTAAAGTGACTAGGTAGCAGGATAGATAATAGACAGTAACAGCAGTATACTGTAGGTAGGGGTAAAGTGACTAGGTAACAGGATATATAGACAGTAACAGCAGTATACTGTAGGTAGGGGTAAAGTGACTAGGTAACAGGATATATAGACAGTAACAGCAGTATACTGTAGGTAGGGGTAAAGTGACTAGGAAACAGGATAGATAGACAGTAACAACAGTATACTGTAGGTAGGGGTAAAGTGACTAGGTAACAGGATAATAACAGTAACAACAGTATACTGTAGGTAGGGGTAAAGTGACTAGGTAACAGGATAGATAATAAACAGTAACAGCAGTATACTGTAGGTAGGGGTAAAGTGACTAGGTAACAGGATAGATAATAGACAGTAACAGCAGTATACTGTAGGTAGGGGTAAAGTGACTAGGTAACAGGATAGATAGACAGTAACAGCAGTATACTGTAGGTAGGGGTAAAGTGACTAGGTAACAGGATAGATAATAAACAGTAACAGCAGTATACTGTAGGTAGGGGTAAAGTGACTAGGTAACAGGATAGATAATAAACAGTAACAGCAGTATACTGTAGGTAGGGGTAAAGTGACTAGGTAACAGGATAGATAGACAGTAACAGCAGTATACTGTAGGTAGGGGTAAAGTGACTAGGTAACAGGATAGATAATAGACAGTAACATCAGTATACTGTAGGTAGGGGTAAAGTGACTAGGTAACAGGATAGATAGACAGTAACAGCAGTATACTGTAGGTAGGGGTAAAGTGACTAGGTAACAGGATAGATAATAAACAGTAACAACAGTATACTGTAGGTAGGGGTAAAGTGACTAGGTAACAGGATAGATAGACAGTAACAGCAGTATACTGTAGGTAGGGGTAAAGTGACTAGGTAACAGGATAGATAATAGACAGTAACAGCAGTATACTGTAGGTAGGGGTAAAGTGACTAGGTAACAGGATAGATAATAAACAGTAACAACAGTATACTGTAGGTAGGGGTAAAGTGACTAGGTAACAGGATAGATAATAGACAGTAACAGCAGTATACTGTAGGTAGGGGTAAAGTGACTAGGTAACAGGATAGATATAGACAGTAACAGCAGTATACTGTAGGTAGGGGTAAAGTGACTAGGTAACAGGATAGATAGACAGTAACATCAGTATACTGTAGGTAGGGGTAAAGTGACTAGGTAACAGGATAGATAATAGACAGTAACAGCAGTATACTGTAGGTAGGGGTAAAGTGACTAGGTAACAGGATAGATAGACAGTAACAGCAGTATACTGTAGGTAGGGGTAAAGTGACTGGGTAACAGGATATATAGACAGTAACAGCAGTATACTGTAGGTAGGGGTAAAGTGACTAGGTAACAGGATAGATAATAAACAGTAACATCAGTATACTGTAGGTAGGGGTAAAGTGACTAGGTAACAGGATAGATAATAAACAGTAACAGCAGTATACTGTAGGTAGGGGTAAAGTGACTAGGTAACAGGATAGATAGACAGTAACAGCAGTATACTGTAGGTAGGGGTAAAGTGACTAGGTAACAGGATAGATAGACAGTAACAACAGTATACTGTAGGTAGGGGTAAAGTGACTAGGTAACAGGATAGATAGACAGTAACAGCAGTATACTGTAGGTAGGGGTAAAGTGACTAGGTAACAGGATAGATAGACAGTAACATCAGTATACTGTAGGTAGGGGTAAAGTGACTAGGTAACAGGATATATAGACAGTAACAGCAGTATACTGTAGGTAGGGGTAAAGTGACTAGGTAACAGGATAGATAATAAACAGTAACATCAGTATACTGTAGGTAGGGGTAAAGTGACTAGGTAACAGGATAGATAGACAGTAACATCAGTATACTGTAGGTAGGGGTAAAGTGACTAGGTAACAGGATAGATAGACAGTAACAGCAGTATACTGTAGGTAGGGGTAAAGTGACTGGGTAACAGGATATATAGACAGTAACAGCAGTATACTGTTGGTAGGGGTAAAGTGACTAGGTAACAGGATATATAGACAGTGGCAGCAGTATACTGTAGGTAGGGGTAAAGTGACTAGGTAACAGGATAGATAATAAACAGTAACATCAGTATAGTGTAGGTAGGGGTAAAGTGACTAGGTAACAGGATAGATAATAAACAGTAACAACAGTATACTGTAGGTAGGGGTAAAGTGACTAGGTAACAGGATAGATAATAGACAGTAACAGCAGTATACTGTAGGTAGGGGTAAAGTGACTAGGTAACAGGATAGATAATAGACAGTAACATCAGTATACTGTAGGTAGGGGTAAAGTGACTAGGTAACAGGATAGATAGACAGTAACAGCAGTATACTGTAGGTAGGGGTAAAGTGACTGGGTAACAGGATATATAGACAGTAACAGCAGTATACTGTAGGTAGGGGTAAAGTGACTAGGTAACAGGATAGATAATAAACAGTAACATCAGTATACTGTAGGTAGGGGTAAAGTGACTAGGTAACAGGATAGATAATAAACAGTAACAGCAGTATACTGTAGGTAGGGGTAAAGTGACTAGGTAACAGGATAGATAGACAGTAACAGCAGTATACTGTAGGTAGGGGTAAAGTGACTAGGTAACAGGATAGATAGACAGTAACAGCAGTATACTGTAGGTAGGGGTAAAGTGACTAGGTAACAGGATAGATAGACAGTAACAGCAGTATACTGTAGGTAGGGGTAAAGTGACTAGGTAACAGGATAGATAATAAACAGTAACATCAGTATACTGTAGGTAGGGGTAAAGTGACTAGGTAACAGGATAGATAAACAGTAACAGCAGTATACTGTAGGTAGGGGTAAAGTGACTGGGTAACAGGATATATAGACAGTAACAGCAGTATACTGTAGGTAGGGGTAAAGTGACTAGGTAACAGGATACATAATAAACAGTAACATCAGTATACTGTAGGTAGGGGTAAAGTGACTAGGTAACAGGATAGATAATAAACAGTAACAGCAGTATACTGTAGGTAGGGGTAAAGTGACTAGGTAACAGGATAGATAGACAGTAACAGCAGTATACTGTAGGTAGGGGTAAAGTGACTAGGTAACAGGATAGATAGACAGTAACAACAGTATACTGTAGGTAGGGGTAAAGTGACTAGGTAACAGGATAGATAGACAGTAACAGCAGTATACTGTAGGTAGGGGTAAAGTGACTAGGTAACAGGATAGATAGACAGTAAAATCAGTATACTGTAGGTAGGGGTAAAGTGACTGGGCAACAGGATATATAGACAGTAACAGCAGTATACTGTAGGTAGGGGTAAAGTGACTAGGTAACAGGATAGATAATAAACAGTAACATCAGTATACTGTAGGTAGGGGTAAAGTGACTAGGTAACAGGATAGATAGACAGTAACATCAGTATACTGTAGGTAGGGGTAAAGTGACTAGGTAACAGGATAGATAGTCAGTAACAGCAGTATACTGTAGGTAGGGGTAAAGTGACTGGGTAACAGGATATATAGACAGTAACAGCAGTATACTGTTGGTAGGGGTAAAGTGACTAGGTAACAGGATATATAGACAGTGGCAGCAGTATACTGTAGGTAGGGGTAAAGTGACAAGGTAACAGGATAGATAGACAGTAACAGCAGTATACTGTAGGTAGGGGTAAAGTGACTAGGTAACAGGATAGATAGACAGTAACAGCAGTATACTGTAGGTAGGGGTAAAGTGACTAGGTAACAGGATAGATAATAAACAGTAACAACAGTATACTGTAGGTAGGGGTAAAGTGACTAGGTAACAGGATATATAGACAGTAACAGCAGTATACTGTAGGTAGGGGTAAAGTGACTAGGTAACAGGATAGATAATAAACAGTAACATCAGTATACTGTAGGTAGGGGTAAAGTGACTAGGTAACAGGATATATAGACAGTAACATCAGTATACTGTAGGTAGGGGTAAAGTGACTAGGTAACAGGATAGATAATAAACAGTAACATCAGTATACTGTAGGTAGGGGTAAAGTGACTAGGTAACAGGATAGATAGACAGTAACAGCAGTATACTGTAGGTAGGGGTAAAGTGACTAGGTAACAGGATAGATAATAAACAGTAACATCAGTATACTGTAGGTAGGGGTAAAGTGACTAGGTAACAGGATATATAGACAGTAACAGCAGTATACTGTAGGTAGGGGTAAAGTGACTAGGTAACAGGATAGATAATAAACAGTAACATCAGTATACTGTAGGTAGGGGTAAAGTGACTAGGTAACAGGATAGATAGACAGTAACATCAGTATACTGTAGGTAGGGGTAAAGTGACTAGGTAACAGGATAGATAGTCAGTAACAGCAGTATACTGTAGGTAGGGGTAAAGTGACTGGGTAACAGGATATATAGACAGTAACAGCAGTATACTGTTGGTAGGGGTAAAGTGACTAGGTAACAGGATATATAGACAGTGGCAGCAGTATACTGTAGGTAGGGGTAAAGTGACAAGGTAACAGGATAGATAGACAGTAACAGCAGTATACTGTAGGTAGGGGTAAAGTGACTAGGTAACAGGATAGATAGACAGTAACAGCAGTATACTGTAGGTAGGGGTAAAGTGACTAGGTAACAGGATAGATAATAAACAGTAACAACAGTATACTGTAGGTAGGGGTAAAGTGACTAGGTAACAGGATATATAGACAGTAACAGCAGTATACTGTAGGTAGGGGTAAAGTGACTAGGTAACAGGATAGATAATAAACAGTAACATCAGTATACTGTAGGTAGGGGTAAAGTGACTAGGTAACAGGATAGATAATAAACAGTAACAACAGTATACTGTAGGTAGGGGTAAAGTGACTAGGTAACAGGATAGATAATAGACAGTAACAGCAGTATACTGTAGGTAGGGGTAAAGTGACTAGGTAACAGGATAGATAATAAACAGTAACATCAGTATACTGTAGGTAGGGGTAAAGTGACTAGGTAACAGGATAGATAAACAGTAGCAGCAGTATACTGTAGGTAGGGGTAAAGTGACTGGGTAACAGGATATATAGACAGTAACAGCAGTATACTGTAGGTAGGGGTAAAGTGACTAGGTAACAGGATATATAGACAGTAACATCAGTATACTGTAGGTAGGGGTAAAGTGACTAGGTAACAGGATAGATAATAAACAGTAACAGCAGTATACTGTAGGTAGGGGTAAAGTGACTAGGTAACAGGATAGATAGACAGTGGCAGCAGTATACTGTAGGTAGGGGTAAAGTGACAAGGTAACAGGATAGATAGACAGTAACAGCAGTATACTGTAGGTAGGGGTAAAGTGACTAGGTAACAGGATAGATAGACAGTAACAGCAGTATACTGTAGGTAGGGGTAAAGTGACTAGGTAACAGGATAGATAATAAACAGTAACAACAGTATACTGTAGGTAGGGGTAAAGTGACTAGGTAACAGGATATATAGACAGTAACAGCAGTATACTGTAGGTAGGGGTAAAGTGACTAGGTAACAGGATAGATAATAAACAGTAACATCAGTATAGTGTAGGTAGGGGTAAAGTTACTAGGTAACAGGATAGATAGACAGTAACATCAGTATACTGTAGGTAGGGGTAAAGTGACTAGGTAACAGGATAGATAGACAGTAACAGCAGTATACTGTAGGTAGGGGTAAAGTGACTAGGTAACAGGATATATAGACAGTAACAACAGTATACTGTAGGTAGGGGTAAAGTGACAAGGTAACAGGATATATAGACAGTAACAGCAGTATACTGTAGGTAGGGGTAAAGTGACTAGGTAACAGGATAGATAGACAGTAACAGCAGTATACTGTAGGTAGGGGTAAAGTGACTAGGTAACAGGATAGATAGACAGTAACAGCAGTATACTGTAGGTAGGGGTAAAGTGACTGGGTAACGGGATATATAGACAGTAACAGTAGTATACTGTAGGTAGGGGTAAAGTGACTAGGTAACAGGATAGATAATAAACGTTAACAACAGTATACTGTAGGTAAGGGTAAAGTGACTAGGTAACAGGATATATAGACAGTAACAACAGTATACTGTAGGTAGGGGTAAAGTGACTAGGTAACAGGATAGATAATAGACAGTAACAGCAGTATACTGTAGGTAGGGGTAAAGTGACTAGGTAACAGGATACATAATAGACAGTAACATCAGTATACTGTAGGTAGGGGTAAAGTGACTAGGTAACAGGATATATAGACAGTAACAACAGTATACTGTAGGTAGGGGTAAAGTGACTAGGTAACAGGATAGATAGACAGTAACATCAGTATACTGTAGGTAGGGGTAAAGTGACTAGGTAACAGGATATATAGACAGTAACAACAGTATACTGTAGGTAGGGGTAAAGTGACTAGGTAACAGGATAGATAATAAACAGTAACATCAGTATACTGTAGGTAGGGGTAAAGTGACTAGGTAACAGGATAGATAATAAACAGTAACAGCAGTATACTGTAGGTAGGGGTAAAGTGACTAGGTAACAGGATAGATAGACAGTAACAACAGTATACTGTAGGTAGGGGTAAAGTGACTAGGTAACAGGATAGATAGACAGTAACAACAGTATACTGTAGGTAGGGGTAAAGTGACTAGGTAACAGGATAGATAATAAACAGTAACAGCAGTATACTGTAGGTAGGGGTAAAGTGACTAGGTAACAGGATAGATAGACAGTAACAGCAGTATACTGTAGGTAGGGGTAAATTGACTGGGTAACAGGATATATAGACAGTAACAGCAGTATACTGTAGGTAGGGGTAAAGTGACTAGGTAACAGGATATATAGACAGTAGCAGCAGTATACTGTAGGTAGGGGTAAAGTGACTAGGTAACAGGATATATAGACAGTAACAACAGTATACTGTAGGTAGGGGTAAAGTGACTAGGTAACAGGATATATAGACAGTAACAGCAGTATACTGTAGGTAGGGGTAAAGTGACTAGGTAACAGGATAGATAGACAGTAACAGCAGTATACTGTAGGTAGGGGTAAAGTGACTAGGTAACAGGATAGATAGACAGTAACAGCAGTATACCGTAGGTAGGGGTAAAGTGACTGGGTAACAGGATATATAGACAGTAACAGTAGTATACTGTAGGTAGGGGTAAAGTGACTAGGTAACAGGATAGATAATAAACAGTAACAACATTATACTGTAGGTAAGGGTAAAGTGACTAGGTAACAGGATAGATAATAAACAGTAACAGCAGTATGCTGTAGGTAGGGGTAAAGTGACTAGATAACAGGATAATAAACAGTAACAGCAGTATACTGTAGGTAGGGGTAAAGTGACTAGGTAACAGGATATATAGACAGTAACAGCAGTATGCTGTAGGTAGGGGTAAAGTGACTAGGTAACAGGATATATGGACAGTAGCAGCAGTATACTGTAGGTAGGGGTAAAGTGACTAGGTAACAGGATATATAGACAGTAACAACAGTATACTGTAGGTAGGGGTAAAGTGACAAGGTAACAGGATACATAGACAGTAACAGCAGTATACTGTAGGTAGGGGTAAAGTGACTAGGTAACAGGATAGATAGACAGTAACAGCAGTATACTGTAGGTAGGGGTAAAGTGACTAGGTAACAGGATAGATAGACAGTAACAGCAGTATACTGTAGGTAGGGGTAAAGTGACTGGGTAACGGGATATATAGACAGTAACAGTAGTATACTGTAGGTAGGGGTAAAGTGACTAGGTAACAGGATAGATAATAAACAGTAACAACAGTATACTGTAGGTAAGGGTAAAGTGACTAGGTAACAGGATAGATAGACAGTAACAACAGTATACTGTAGGTAAAGTGACTAGGTAACAGGATAGATAGACAGTAACAGCAGTATACTGTAGGTAGGGGTAAAGTGACTAGGTAACAGGATAGATAGACAGTAACAGCAGTATACTGTAGGTAGGGGTAAAGTGACTGGGTAACAGGATATATAGACAGTAACAGTAGTATACTGTAGGTAGGGGTAAAGTGACTAGGTAACAGGATAGATAATAAACTTTAACAACAGTATACTGTAGGTAAGGGTAAAGTGACTAGGTAACAGGATAGATAATAAACAGTAACAGCAGTATACTGTAGGTAGGGGTAAAGTGACTAGATAACAGGATAATAGACAGTAACATCAGTATACTGTAGGTAGGGGTAAAGTGACTAGGTAACAGGATATATAGACAGTAACAACAGTATACTGTAGGTAGGGGTAAAGTGACTAGGTAACAGGATAGATAACAGACAGTAACAGCAGTATACTGTAGGTAGGGGTAAAGTGACTAGGTAACAGGATAGATAATAGACAGTAACATCAGTATACTGTAGGTAGGGGTAAAGTGACTAGGTAACAGGATATATAGACAGTAACAACAGTATACTGTAGGTAGGGGTAAAGTGACTAGGTAACAGGATAGATAGACAGTAACAGCAGTATACTGTAGGAGGGGTAAAGTGACTAGGTAACAGGATAGATAGACAGTAACAGCAGTATACTGTAGGTAGGGGTAAAGTGACTGGGTAACAGGATATATAGACAGTAACAGCAGTATACTGTAGGTAGGGGTAAAGTGACTAGGTAACAGGATAGATAATAAACAGTAACATCAGTATACTGTAGGTAGGGGTAAAGTGACTAGGTAACAGGATAGATAATAAACAGTAACATCAGTATATTGTAGGTAAGGGTAAAGTGACTAGGTAACAGGATAGATAATAAACAGTAACAACAGTATACTGTAGGTAGGGGTAAAGTGACTTAGTAACAGGATATATAGACAGTAACAACAGTATACTGTAGGTAGGGGTAAAGTGACTAGGTAACAGGATAGATAGACAGTAACATCAGTATACTGTAGGTAGGGGTAAAGTGACTAGGTAACAGGATAGATAGACAGTAACAGCAGTATACTGTAGGTAGGGGTAAAGTGACTAGGTAACAGGATAGATAATAAACAGTAACAGCAGTATACTGTAGGTAGGGGTAAAGTGACTAGGTAACAGGATATATAGACAGTAACAGCAGTATGCTGTAGGTAGGGGTAAAGTGACTAGGTAACAGGATATATAGACAGTAACAGCAGTATACTGTAGGTAGGGGTAAAGTGACTAGGTAACAGGATATATAGACAGTAACAACAGTATACTGTAGGTAGGGGTAAAGTGACAAAGTAACAGGATATATAGACAGTAACAGCAGTATACTGTAGGTAGGGGTAAAGTGACTAGGTAACAGGATAGATAGACAGTAACAGAAGTATACTGTAGGTAGGGGTAAAGTGACTAGGTAACAGGATAGATAATAGACAGTAACAGCAGTATACTGTAGGTAGGGGCAAAGTGACTGGGTAACAGGATATATAGACAGTAATAGCAGTATACTGTAGGTAGGGGTAAAGTAACTAGGTAACAGGATAGATAGACAGTAACAGCAGTATAGTGTAGGTAGGGGTAAAGTGACTAGGTAACAGGATAGATAAAAGACAGTAACAGCAGTATACTGTAGGTAGGGGTAAAGTGACTAGGTAACAGGATAGATAATAGACAGTAACATCAGTATACTGTAGGTAGGGGTAAAGTGACTAGGTAACAGGATATATAGACAGTAACAACAGTATACTGTAGGTAGGGGTAAAGTGACTAGGTAACAGGATAGATAATAGACAGTAACAGCAGTATACTGTAGGTAGGGGTAAAGTGACTGGGTAACAGGATATATAGACAGTAATAGCAGTATACTGTAGGTAGGGGTAAAGTAACTAGGTAACAGGATAGATAGACAGTAACAGCAGTATAGTGTAGGTAGGGGTAAAGTGACTGGGTAACAGGATAGATAGACAGTAACAGCAGTACACCGTAGGTAGGGGTAAAGTGACTGGGTAACAGGATATATAGACAGTAACAGTAGTATACTGTAGGTAGGGGTAAAGTGACTAGGTAACAGGATAGATAATAAACAGTAACAACAGTATACTGTAGGTAAGGGTAAAGTGACTAGGTAACAGGATAGATAATAAACAGTAACAGCAGTATACTGTAGGTAGGGGTAAAGTGACTAGATAACAGGATAATAAACAGTAACAGCAGTATACTGTAGGTAGGGGTAAAGTGACTAGGTAACAGGATATATAGACAGTAACAGCAGTATGCTGTAGGTAGGGGTAAAGTGACTAGGTAACAGGATATATGGACAGTAGCAGCAGTATACTGTAGGTAGGGGTAAAGTGACTAGGTAACAGGATATATAGACAGTAACAACAGTATACTGTAGGTAGGGGTAAAGTGACAAGGTAACAGGATACATAGACAGTAACAGCAGTATACTGTAGGTAGGGGTAAAGTGACTAGGTAACAGGATAGATAATAAACAGTAACAGCAGTATACTGTAGGTAGGGGTAAAGTGACTAGATAACAGGATAATAGACAGTAACATCAGTATACTGTAGGTAGGGGTAAAGTGACTAGGTAACAGGATAGATAATAAACAGTAACAACAGTATACTGTAGGTAAGGGTAAAGTGACTAGGTAACAGGATAGATAGACAGTAACAACAGTATACTGTAGGTAAAGTGACTAGGTAACAGGATAGATAGACAGTAACAGCAGTATACTGTAGGTAGGGGTAAAGTGACTGGGTAACGGGATATATAGACAGTAACAGTAGTATACTGTAGGTAGTGGTAAAGTGACTAGGTAACAGGATAGATAATAAACAGTAACAACAGTATACTGTAGGTAAGGGTAAAGTGACTAGGTAACAGGATATATAGACAGTAACAACAGTATACTGTAGGTAGGGGTAAAGTGACAAGGTAACAGGATATATAGACAGTAACAGCAGTATACTGTAGGTAGGGGTAAAGTGACTAGGTAACAGGATAGATAGACAGTAACAGCAGTATACTGTAGGTAGGGGTAAAGTGACTAGGTAACAGGATAGATAGACAGTAACAGCAGTATACTGTAGGTAGGGGTAAAGTGACTGGGTAACAGGATATATAGACAGTAACAGTAGTATACTGTAGGTAGGGGTAAAGTGACTAGGTAACAGGATAGATAATAAACAGTAACAACAGTATACTGTAGGTAAGGGTAAAGTGACTAGGTAACAGGATAGATAATAAACAGTAACAGCAGTATACTGTAGGTAGGGGTAAAGTGACTAGATAACAGGATAATAGACAGTAACATCAGTATACTGTAGGTAGGGGTAAAGTGACTAGGTAACAGGATATATAGACAGTAACAACAGTATACTGTAGGTAGGGGTAAAGTGACTAGGTAACAGGATAGATAACAGACAGTAACAGCAGTATACTGTAGGTAGGGGTAAAGTGACTAGGTAACAGGATAGATAATAGACAGTAACATCAGTATACTGTAGGTAGGGGTAAAGTGACTAGGTAACAGGATATATAGACAGTAACAACAGTATACTGTAGGTAGGGGTAAAGTGACTAGGTAACAGGATAGATAGACAGTAACAGCAGTATACTGTAGGAGGGGTAAAGTGACTAGGTAACAGGATAGATAGACAGTAACAGCAGTATACTGTAGGTAGGGGTAAAGTGACTGGGTAACAGGATATATAGACAGTAACAGCAGTATACTGTAGGTAGGGGTAAAGTGACTAGGTAACAGGATAGATAACAAACAGTAACATCAGTATACTGTAGGTAGGGGTAAAGTGACTAGGTAACAGGATAGATAATAAACAGTAACATCAGTATATTGTAGGTAAGGGTAAAGTGACTAGGTAACAGGATAGATAATAAACAGTAACAACAGTATACTGTAGGTAGGGGTAAAGTGACTTGGTAACAGGATATATAGACAGTAACAACAGTATACTGTAGGTAGGGGTAAAGTGACTAGGTAACAGGATAGATAGACAGTAACATCAGTATACTGTAGGTAGGGGTAAAGTGACTAGGTAACAGGATAGATAGACAGTAACAGCAGTATACTGTAGGTAGGGGTAAAGTGACTAGGTAACAGGATAGATAATAAACAGTAACAGCAGTATACTGTAGGTAGGGGTAAAGTGACTAGGTAACAGGATATATAGACAGTAACAGCAGTATGCTGTAGGTAGGGGTAAAGTGACTAGGTAACAGGATATATAGACAGTAACAGCAGTATACTGTAGGTAGGGGTAAAGTGACTAGGTAACAGGATATATAGACAGTAACAACAGTATACTGTAGGTAGGGGTAAAGTGACAAAGTAACAGGATATATAGACAGTAACAGCAGTATACTGTAGGTAGGGGTAAAGTGACTAGGTAACAGGATAGATAGACAGTAACAGAAGTATACTGTAGGTAGGGGTAAAGTGACTAGGTAACAGGATAGATAAAAGACAGTAACAGCAGTATACTGTAGGTAGGGGTAAAGTGACTAGGTAACAGGATAGATAATAGACAGTAACATCAGTATACTGTAGGTAGGGGTAAAGTGACTAGGTAACAGGATATATAGACAGTAACAACAGTATACTGTAGGTAGGGGTAAAGTGACTAGGTAACAGGATAGATAATAAACATTAACAACAGTATACTGTAGGTAAGGGTAAAGTGACTAGGTAACAGGATAGATAATAAACAGTAACATCAGTATACTGTAGGTAGGGGTAAAGTGACTAGGTAACAGGATAGATAATAAACAGTAACATCAGTATATTGTAGGTAAGGGTAAAGTGACTAGGTAACAGGATAGATAATAAACAGTAACAACAGTATACTGTAGGTAGGGGTAAAGTGACTTAGTAACAGGATATATAGACAGTAACAACAGTATACTGTAGGTAGGGGTAAAGTGACTAGGTAACAGGATAGATAGACAGTAACATCAGTATACTGTAGGTAGGGGTAAAGTGACTAGGTAACAGGATAGATAGACAGTAACAGCAGTATACTGTAGGTAGGGGTAAAGTGACTAGGTAACAGGATAGATAATAAACAGTAACAGCAGTATACTGTAGGTAGGGGTAAAGTGACTAGGTAACAGGATATATAGACAGTAACAGCAGTATGCTGTAGGTAGGGGTAAAGTGACTAGGTAACAGGATATATAGACAGTAACAGCAGTATACTGTAGGTAGGGGTAAAGTGACTAGGTAACAGGATATATAGACAGTAACAACAGTATACTGTAGGTAGGGGTAAAGTGACAAAGTAACAGGATATATAGACAGTAACAGCAGTATACTGTAGGTAGGGGTAAAGTGACTAGGTAACAGGATAGATAGACAGTAACAGAAGTATACTGTAGGTAGGGGTAAAGTGACTAGGTAACAGGATAGATAATAGACAGTAACAGCAGTATACTGTAGGTAGGGGCAAAGTGACTGGGTAACAGGATATATAGACAGTAATAGCAGTATACTGTAGGTAGGGGTAAAGTAACTAGGTAACAGGATAGATAGACAGTAACAGCAGTATAGTGTAGGTAGGGGTAAAGTGACTAGGTAACAGGATAGATAAAAGACAGTAACAGCAGTATACTGTAGGTAGGGGTAAAGTGACTAGGTAACAGGATAGATAATAGACAGTAACATCAGTATACTGTAGGTAGGGGTAAAGTGACTAGGTAACAGGATATATAGACAGTAACAACAGTATACTGTAGGTAGGGGTAAAGTGACTAGGTAACAGGATAGATAATAGACAGTAACAGCAGTATACTGTAGGTAGGGGTAAAGTGACTGGGTAACAGGATATATAGACAGTAATAGCAGTATACTGTAGGTAGGGGTAAAGTAACTAGGTAACAGGATAGATAGACAGTAACAGCAGTATAGTGTAGGTAGGGGTAAAGTGACTGGGTAACAGGATAGATAGACAGTAACAGCAGTACACCGTAGGTAGGGGTAAAGTGACTGGGTAACAGGATATATAGACAGTAACAGTAGTATACTGTAGGTAGGGGTAAAGTGACTAGGTAACAGGATAGATAATAAACAGTAACAACAGTATACTGTAGGTAAGGGTAAAGTGACTAGGTAACAGGATAGATAATAAACAGTAACAGCAGTATACTGTAGGTAGGGGTAAAGTGACTAGATAACAGGATAATAAACAGTAACAGCAGTATACTGTAGGTAGGGGTAAAGTGACTAGGTAACAGGATATATAGACAGTAACAGCAGTATGCTGTAGGTAGGGGTAAAGTGACTAGGTAACAGGATATATGGACAGTAGCAGCAGTATACTGTAGGTAGGGGTAAAGTGACTAGGTAACAGGATATATAGACAGTAACAACAGTATACTGTAGGTAGGGGTAAAGTGACAAGGTAACAGGATACATAGACAGTAACAGCAGTATACTGTAGGTAGGGGTAAAGTGACTAGGTAACAGGATAGATAATAAACAGTAACAGCAGTATACTGTAGGTAGGGGTAAAGTGACTAGATAACAGGATAATAGACAGTAACATCAGTATACTGTAGGTAGGGGTAAAGTGACTAGGTAACAGGATAGATAATAAACAGTAACAACAGTATACTGTAGGTAAGGGTAAAGTGACTAGGTAACAGGATAGATAGACAGTAACAACAGTATACTGTAGGTAAAGTGACTAGGTAACAGGATAGATAGACAGTAACAGCAGTATACTGTAGGTAGGGGTAAAGTGACTGGGTAACGGGATATATAGACAGTAACAGTAGTATACTGTAGGTAGTGGTAAAGTGACTAGGTAACAGGATAGATAATAAACAGTAACAACAGTATACTGTAGGTAAGGGTAAAGTGACTAGGTAACAGGATATATAGACAGTAACAACAGTATACTGTAGGTAGGGGTAAAGTGACAAGGTAACAGGATATATAGACAGTAACAGCAGTATACTGTAGGTAGGGGTAAAGTGACTAGGTAACAGGATAGATAGACAGTAACAGCAGTATACTGTAGGTAGGGGTAAAGTGACTAGGTAACAGGATAGATAGACAGTAACAGCAGTATACTGTAGGTAGGGGTAAAGTGACTGGGTAACAGGATATATAGACAGTAACAGTAGTATACTGTAGGTAGGGGTAAAGTGACTAGGTAACAGGATAGATAATAAACAGTAACAACAGTATACTGTAGGTAAGGGTAAAGTGACTAGGTAACAGGATAGATAATAAACAGTAACAGCAGTATACTGTAGGTAGGGGTAAAGTGACTAGATAACAGGATAATAGACAGTAACATCAGTATACTGTAGGTAGGGGTAAAGTGACTAGGTAACAGGATATATAGACAGTAACAACAGTATACTGTAGGTAGGGGTAAAGTGACTAGGTAACAGGATAGATAACAGACAGTAACAGCAGTATACTGTAGGTAGGGGTAAAGTGACTAGGTAACAGGATAGATAATAGACAGTAACATCAGTATACTGTAGGTAGGGGTAAAGTGACTAGGTAACAGGATATATAGACAGTAACAACAGTATACTGTAGGTAGGGGTAAAGTGACTAGGTAACAGGATAGATAGACAGTAACAGCAGTATACTGTAGGAGGGGTAAAGTGACTAGGTAACAGGATAGATAGACAGTAACAGCAGTATACTGTAGGTAGGGGTAAAGTGACTGGGTAACAGGATATATAGACAGTAACAGCAGTATACTGTAGGTAGGGGTAAAGTGACTAGGTAACAGGATAGATAACAAACAGTAACATCAGTATACTGTAGGTAGGGGTAAAGTGACTAGGTAACAGGATAGATAATAAACAGTAACATCAGTATATTGTAGGTAAGGGTAAAGTGACTAGGTAACAGGATAGATAATAAACAGTAACAACAGTATACTGTAGGTAGGGGTAAAGTGACTTGGTAACAGGATATATAGACAGTAACAACAGTATACTGTAGGTAGGGGTAAAGTGACTAGGTAACAGGATAGATAGACAGTAACATCAGTATACTGTAGGTAGGGGTAAAGTGACTAGGTAACAGGATAGATAGACAGTAACAGCAGTATACTGTAGGTAGGGGTAAAGTGACTAGGTAACAGGATAGATAATAAACAGTAACAGCAGTATACTGTAGGTAGGGGTAAAGTGACTAGGTAACAGGATATATAGACAGTAACAGCAGTATGCTGTAGGTAGGGGTAAAGTGACTAGGTAACAGGATATATAGACAGTAACAGCAGTATACTGTAGGTAGGGGTAAAGTGACTAGGTAACAGGATATATAGACAGTAACAACAGTATACTGTAGGTAGGGGTAAAGTGACAAAGTAACAGGATATATAGACAGTAACAGCAGTATACTGTAGGTAGGGGTAAAGTGACTAGGTAACAGGATAGATAGACAGTAACAGAAGTATACTGTAGGTAGGGGTAAAGTGACTAGGTAACAGGATAGATAAAAGACAGTAACAGCAGTATACTGTAGGTAGGGGTAAAGTGACTAGGTAACAGGATAGATAATAGACAGTAACATCAGTATACTGTAGGTAGGGGTAAAGTGACTAGGTAACAGGATATATAGACAGTAACAACAGTATACTGTAGGTAGGGGTAAAGTGACTAGGTAACAGGATAGATAATAAACATTAACAACAGTATACTGTAGGTAAGGGTAAAGTGACTAGGTAACAGGATAGATAGACAGTAACAGCAGTATACTGTAGGTAGGGGTAAAGTGACTAGGTAACAGGATAGATAGACAGTAACAGCAGTATACTGTAGGTAGGGGTAAAGTGACTGGGTAACGGGATATATAGACAGTAACAGTAGTATACTGTAGGTAGGGGTAAAGTGACTAGGTAACAGGATAGATAATAAACATTAACAACAGTATACTGTAGGTAAGGGTAAAGTGACTAGGTAACAGGATATATAGACAGTAACAACAGTATACTGTAGGTAGGGGTAAAGTGACTAGGTAACAGGATAGATAACAAACAGTAACATCAGTATACTGTAGGTAGGGGTAAAGTGACTAGGTAACAGGATAGATAATAAACAGTAACATCAGTATATTGTAGGTAAGGGTAAAGTGACTAGGTAACAGGATAGATAATAAACAGTAACAACAGTATACTGTAGGTAGGGGTAAAGTGACTTGGTAACAGGATATATAGACAGTAACAACAGTATACTGTAGGTAGGGGTAAAGTGACTAGGTAACAGGATAGATAGACAGTAACATCAGTATACTGTAGGTAGGGGTAAAGTGACTAGGTAACAGGATAGATAGACAGTAACAGCAGTATACTGTAGGTAGGGGTAAAGTGACTAGGTAACAGGATAGATAATAAACAGTAACAGCAGTATACTGTAGGTAGGGGTAAAGTGACTAGGTAACAGGATATATAGACAGTAACAGCAGTATGCTGTAGGTAGGGGTAAAGTGACTAGGTAACAGGATATATAGACAGTAACAGCAGTATACTGTAGGTAGGGGTAAAGTGACTAGGTAACAGGATATATAGACAGTAACAACAGTATACTGTAGGTAGGGGTAAAGTGACAAAGTAACAGGATATATAGACAGTAACAGCAGTATACTGTAGGTAGGGGTAAAGTGACTAGGTAACAGGATAGATAGACAGTAACAGAAGTATACTGTAGGTAGGGGTAAAGTGACTAGGTAACAGGATAGATAAAAGACAGTAACAGCAGTATACTGTAGGTAGGGGTAAAGTGACTAGGTAACAGGATAGATAATAGACAGTAACATCAGTATACTGTAGGTAGGGGTAAAGTGACTAGGTAACAGGATATATAGACAGTAACAACAGTATACTGTAGGTAGGGGTAAAGTGACTAGGTAACAGGATAGATAATAGACAGTAACAGCAGTATACTGTAGGTAGGGGTAAAGTGACTGGGTAACAGGATATATAGACAGTAATAGCAGTATACTGTAGGTAGGGGTAAAGTGACTAGGTAACAGGATAGATAGACAGTAACAGCAGTATAGTGTAGGTAGGGGTAAAGTGACTGGGTAACAGGATATATAGACTGTAACAGCAGTATACTGTAGGTAGGGTTAAAGTGACTAGGTAACAGGATAGATAATAAACAGTAACATCAGTATACTGTAGGTAGGGGTAAAGTGACTAGGTAACAGGATAGATAATAAACAGTAACATCAGTATACTGTAGGTAGGGGTAAAGTGACTAGGTAACAGGATAGATAATAAACAGTAACATCAGTATACTGTAGGTAGGGGTAAAGTGACTAGGTAACAGGATAGATAATAAACAGTAACAACAGTATACTGTAGGTAGGGGTAAAGTGACTAGGTAACAGGATAGATAATAGACAGTAACAGCAGTATACTGTAGGTAGGGGTAAAGTGATTAAGTAACAGGATAGATAGACAGTAACATCAGTATACTGTAGGTAGGGGTAAAGTGACTAGGTAACAGGATAGATAGACAGTAACAGCAGTATACTGTAGGTAGGGGTAAAGTGACTAGGTAACAGGATATATAGACAGTAACAACAGTATACTGTAGGTAGGAGTAAAGTGACTAGGTAACAGGATAGATAATAAACAGTAACAGCAGTATACTGTAGGTAGGGGTAAAGTGACTAGGTAACAGGATAGATAATAAACAGTAACATCAGTATACTGTAGGTAGGGGTAAAGTGACTAGACAACAGGATATATAGACAGTAACATCAGTATACTGTAGGTAGGGGTAAAGTGACTAGGTAACAGGATAGATAGACAGTAACAACAGTATACTGTAGGTAGGGGTAAAGTGACTAGGTAACAGGAAAGATAATAAACAGTAACATCAGTATACTGTAGGTAGGGGTAAAGTGTCTAGGTAACAGGATAGATAATAAACAGTAACATCAGTATACTGTAGGTAGGGGTAAAGTGACTAGGTAACAGGATAGATAATAAAAAGTAACAACAGTATACTGTAGGTAGGGGTAAAGTGACTAGGTAACAGGATATATAGACAGTAACAGCAGTATACTGTAGGTAGGGGTAAAGTGACTAGGTAACAGGATAGATAGACAGTAACATTAGTATACTGTAGGTAGGGGTAAAGTGACTAGGTAACAGGATATATAGACAGTAACAACAGTATACTGTAGGTAGGGGTAAAGTGACAAGGTAACAGGATAGATAATAAACAGTAACATCAGTATACTGTAGGTAGGGGTAAAGTGACTAGGTAACAGGATAGATAGACAGTAACAGCAGTATACTGTAGGTAGGGGTAAAGTGACTAGGTAACAGGATAGATAATAAACAGTAACAGCAGTATACTGTAGGTAGGGGTAAAGTGACTAGGTAACAGGATAGATAGACAGTAACAGCAGTATACTGTAGGTAGGGGTAAAGTGACTAGGTAACAGGATATATAGACAGTAACATCAGTATACTGTAGGTAGGGGTAAAGTGACTAGGTAACAGGATATATAGACAGTAACAACAGTATACTGTAGGTAGGGGTAAAGTGACTAGGTAACAGGATAGATAATAAACAGTAACATCAGTATACTGTAGGTAGGGGTAAAGTGACTAGGTAACAGGATATATAGACAGTAACATCAGTATACTGTAGGTAGGGGTACAGTGACTAGGTAACAGGGTAGATAGACAGTAACTGCAGTATACAGTAGGTAGGGGTAAAGTGACTAGGTAACAGGATAGATAATCAAAAGTAAAACAGTATACTGTAGGTAGGGGTAAAGTGACTAGGTAACAGGATATATAGACAGTAACATCAGTATACTGTAGGTAGGGGTAAAGTGACTAGGTAACAGGATAGATAGACAGTAACAGCAGTATACTGTAGGTAGGGGTAAAGTGACTAGGTAACAGGATAGATAATAAACAGTAACAACAGTATACTGTAGGTAGGGGTAAAGTGACTAGGTAACAGGATAGATAGACAGTAACAGCAGTATACTGTAGGTAGGGGTAAAGTGACTGGGTAACAGGAAATATAGACAGTAACAGTAGTATACTGTAGGTAGGGGTAAAGTGACTAGGTAACAGGATAGATAATAAACAGTAACAACAGTATACTGTAGGTAGGGGTAAAGTGACTAGGTAACAGGATAGATAATAAACAGTAACAGCAGTATACTGTAGGTAGGGGTAAAGTGACTAGATAACAGGATAATAGACAGTAACATCAGTATACTGTAGGTAGGGGTAAAGTGACTAGGTAACAGGATATATAGACAGTAAACAGTATACTGTAGGTAGGGGTAAAGTGACTAGGTAACAGGATAGATAATAGACAGTAACAGCAGTATACTGTAGGTAGGGGTAAAGTGACTAGGTAACAGGATAGATAATAGACAGTAACATCAGTATACTGTAGGTAGGGGTAAAGTGACTAGGTAACAGGATATATAGACAGTAACAACAGTATACTGTAGGTAGGGGTAAAGTGAATAGGTAACAGGATAGATAATAGACAGTAACAGCAGTATACTGTAGGTAGGGGTAAAGTGACTGGGTAACAGGATATATAGACAGTAACAGCGGTATACTGTAGGTAGGGGTAAAGTGACTGGGTAACAGGATAGATAGACAGTAACAGCAGTATACTGTAGGTAGGGGTAAAGTGACTAGGTAACAGGATAGATAGACAGTAACAGCAGTATACTGTAGGTAGGGGTAAAGTGACTAGGTAACAGGATAGATAGACAGTAACAACAGTATACTGTAGGTAGGGGTAAAGTGACTAGGTAACAGGATAGATAGACAGTAACAACGGTATACTGTAGGTAGGGGTAAAGTGACTAGGTAACAGGATAGATAATAAACATTAACAACAGTATACTGTAGGTAAGGGTAAAGTGACTAGGTAACAGGATAGATAGACAGTAACAGCAGTATACTGTAGGTAGGGGTAAAGTGACTAGGTAACAGGATAGATAGACAGTAACAGCAGTATACTGTAGGTAGGGGTAAAGTGACTGGGTAACGGGATATATAGACAGTAACAGTAGTATACTGTAGGTAGGGGTAAAGTGACTAGGTAACAGGATAGATAATAAACATTAACAACAGTATACTGTAGGTAAGGGTAAAGTGACTAGGTAACAGGATATATAGACAGTAACAACAGTATACTGTAGGTAGGGGTAAAGTGACTAGGTAACAGGATAGATAATAGACAGTAACAGCAGTATACTGTAGGTAGGGGTAAAGTGACTAGGTAACAGGATACATAATAGACAGTAACATCAGTATACTGTAGGTAGGGGTAAAGTGACTAGGTAACAGGATATATAGACAGTAACAACAGTATACTGTAGGTAGGGGTAAAGTGACTAGGTAACAGGATAGATAGACAGTAACATCAGTATACTGTAGGTAGGGGTAAAGTGACTAGGTAACAGGATATATAGACAGTAACAGCAGTATACTGTAGGTAGGGGTAAAGTGACTAGGTAACAGGATATATAGACAGTAACAACAGTATACTGTAGGTAGGGGTAAAGTGACTAGGTAACACGATAGATAATAAACAGTAACATCAGTATACTGTAGGTAAGGGTAAAGTGACTAGGTAACAGGATAGATAATAAACAGTAACAGCAGTATACTGTAGGTAGGGGTAAAGTGACTAGGTAACAGGATAGATAGACAGTAACAACAGTATACTGTAGGTAGGGGTAAAGTGACTAGGTAACAGGATAGATAGACAGTAACAACAGTATACTGTAGGTAGGGGTAAAGTGACTAGGTAACAGGATAGATAATAAACAGTAACAGCAGTATACTGTAGGTAGGGGTAAAGTGACTAGATAACAGGATAGATAGACAGTAACAGCAGTATAATGTAGGTAGGGGTAAAGTGACTAGGTAACAGGATAGAAAATAAACAGTAACATCAGTATACTGTAGGTAGGGGTAAAGTGACTAGGTAACAGGATAGATAGACAGTAACATCAGTATACTGTAGGTAGGGGTAAAGTGACTAGGTAACAGGATAGATAGACAGTAACAGCAGTATACTGTAGGTAGGGGTAAAGTGACTGGGTAACAGGATGTATAGACAGTAACAGCAGTATACTGTAGGTAGGGGTAAAGTGACTAGGTAACAGGATATATAGACAGTAGCAGCAGTATACTGTAGGTAGGGGTAAAGTGACTAGGTAACAGGATATATAGACAGTAACAACAGTATACTGTAGGTAGGGGTAAAGTGACTAGGTAACAGGATATATAGACAGTAACAGCAGTATACTGTAGGTAGGGGTAAAGTGACTAGGTAACAGGATAGATAGACAGTAACAGCAGTATACTGTAGGTAGGGGTAAAGTGACTAGGTAACAGGATAGATAGACAGTAACAGCAGTATACCGTAGGTAGGGGTAAAGTGACTGGGTAACAGGATATATAGACAGTAACAGTAGTATACTGTAGGTAGGGGTAAAGTGACTAGGTAACAGGATAGATAATAAACAGTAACAACAGTATACTGTAGGTAAGGGTAAAGTGACTAGGTAACAGGATAGATAATAAACAGTAACAGCAGTATACTGTAGGTAGGGGTAAAGTGACTAGGTAACAGGATAGATAGACAGTAACAGCAGTATACTGTAGGTAGGGGTAAAGTGACTAGGTAACAGGATAGATAGACAGTAACAACAGTATACTGTAGGTAGGGGTAAAGTGACTAGGTAACAGGATAGATAGACAGTAACAACGGTATACTGTAGGTAGGGGTAAAGTGACTAGGTAACAGGATAGATAATAAACATTAACAACAGTATACTGTAGGTAAGGGTAAAGTGACTAGGTAACAGGATAGATAGACAGTAACAGCAGTATACTGTAGGTAGGGGTAAAGTGACTAGGTAACAGGATAGATAGACAGTAACAGCAGTATACTGTAGGTAGGGGTAAAGTGACTGGGTAACGGGATATATAGACAGTAACAGTAGTATACTGTAGGTAGGGGTAAAGTGACTAGGTAACAGGATAGATAATAAACATTAACAACAGTATACTGTAGGTAAGGGTAAAGTGACTAGGTAACAGGATATATAGACAGTAACAACAGTATACTGTAGGTAGGGGTAAAGTGACTAGGTAACAGGATAGATAATAGACAGTAACAGCAGTATACTGTAGGTAGGGGTAAAGTGACTAGGTAACAGGATACAGAATAGACAGTAACATCAGTATACTGTAGGTAGGGGTAAAGTGACTAGGTACCAGGATATATAGACAGTAACAACAGTATACTGTAGGTAGGGGTAAAGTGACTAGGTAACAGGATAGATAGACAGTAACATCAGTATACTGTAGGTAGGGGTAAAGTGACTAGGTAACAGGATATATAGACAGTAACAGCAGTATACTGTAGGTAGGGGTAAAGTGACTAGGTAACAGGATATATAGACAGTAACAACAGTATACTGTAGGTAGGGGTAAAGTGACTAGGTAACACGATAGATAATAAACAGTAACATCAGTATACTGTAGGTAAGGGTAAAGTGACTAGGTAACAGGATAGATAATAAACAGTAACAGCAGTATACTGTAGGTAGGGGTAAAGTGACTAGGTAACAGGATAGATAGACAGTAACAACAGTATACTGTAGGTAGGGGTAAAGTGACTAGGTAACAGGATAGATAGACAGTAACAACAGTATACTGTAGGTAGGGGTAAAGTGACTAGGTAACAGGATAGATAATAAACAGTAACAGCAGTATACTGTAGGTAGGGGTAAAGTGACTAGATAACAGGATAGATAGACAGTAACAGCAGTATAATGTAGGTAGGGGTAAAGTGACTAGGTAACAGGATAGAAAATAAACAGTAACATCAGTATACTGTAGGTAGGGGTAAAGTGACTAGGTAACAGGATAGATAGACAGTAACATCAGTATACTGTAGGTAGGGGTAAAGTGACTAGGTAACAGGATAGATAGACAGTAACAGCAGTATACTGTAGGTAGGGGTAAAGTGACTGGGTAACAGGATGTATAGACAGTAACAGCAGTATACTGTAGGTAGGGGTAAAGTGACTAGGTAACAGGATATATAGACAGTAGCAGCAGTATACTGTAGGTAGGGGTAAAGTGACTAGGTAACAGGATATATAGACAGTAACAACAGTATACTGTAGGTAGGGGTAAAGTGACTAGGTAACAGGATATATAGACAGTAACAGCAGTATACTGTAGGTAGGGGTAAAGTGACTAGGTAACAGGATAGATAGACAGTAACAGCAGTATACCGTAGGTAGGGGTAAAGTGACTGGGTAACAGGATATATAGACAGTAACAGTAGTATACTGTAGGTAGGGGTAAAGTGACTAGGTAACAGGATAGATAATAAACAGTAACAACAGTATACTGTAGGTAAGGGTAAAGTGACTAGGTAACAGGATAGATAATAAACAGTAACAGCAGTATACTGTAGGTAGGGGTAAAGTGACTAGATAACAGGATAATAGACAGTAACATCAGTATACTGTAGGTAGGGGTAAAGTGACTAGGTAACAGGATAGATAATAAACAGTAACAGCAGTATACTGTAGGTAGGTGTAAAGTGACTAGGTAACAGGATATATAGACAGTAACAGCAGTATGCTGTAGGTAGGGGTAAAGTGACTAGGTAACAGGATATATGGACAGTAGCAGCAGTATACTGTAGGTAGGGGTAAAGTGACTAGGTAACAGGATATATAGACAGTAACAACAGTATACTGTAGGTAGGGGTAAAGTGACAAGGTAACAGGATATATAGACAGTAACAGCAGTATACTGTATGTAGGGGTAAAGTGACTAGGTAACAGGATAGATAGACAGTAACAGCAGTATACTGTAGGTAGGGGTAAAGTGACTAGGTAACAGGATAGATAGACAGTAACAGCAGTATACTGTAGGTAGGGGTAAAGTGACTGGGTAACGGGATATATAGACAGTAACAGTAGTATACTGTAGGTAGGGGTAAAGTGACTAGGTAACAGGATAGATAATAAACAGTAACAACAGTATACTGTAGGTAAGGGTAAAGTGACTAGGTAACAGGATAGATAGACAGTAACAACAGTATACTGTAGGTAAAGTGACTAGGTAACAGGATAGATAGACAGTAACAGCAGTATACTGTAGGTAGGGGTAAAGTGACTGGGTAACGGGATATATAGACAGTAACAGTAGTATACTGTAGGTAGGGGTAAAGTGACTAGGTAACAGGATAGATAATAAACAGTAACAACAGTATACTGTAGGTAAGGGTAAAGTGACTAGGTAACAGGATATATAGACAGTAACAACAGTATAATGTAGGTAGGGGTAAAGTGACAAGGTAACAGGATATATAGACAGTAACAGCAGCATACTGTAGGTAGGGGTAAAGTGACTAGGTAACAGGATAGATAGACAGTAACAGCAGTATACTGTAGGTAGGGGTAAAGTGACTAAGTAACAGGATAGATAGACAGTAACAGCAGTATACTGTAGGTAGGGGTAAAGTGACTGGGTAACAGGATATATAGACAGTAACAGTAGTATACTGTAGGTAGGGGTAAAGTGACTAGGTAACAGGATAGATAATAAACAGTAACAACAGTATACTGTAGGTAAGGGTAAAGTGACTAGGTAACAGGATAGATAATAAACAGTAACAGCAGTATACTGTAGGTAGGGGTAAAGTGACTAGATAACAGGATAATAGACAGTAAAATCAGTATACTGTAGATAGGGGTAAAGTGACTAGGTAACAGGATATATAGACAGTAACAACAGTATACTGTAGGTAGGGGTAAAGTGACTAGGTAACAGGATAGATAACAGACAGTAACAGCAGTATACTGTAGGTAGGGGTAAAGTGACTAGGTAACAGGATAGATAATAGACAGTAACATCAGTATACTGTAGGTAGGGGTAAAGTGACTAGGTAACAGGATATATAGACAGTAACAACAGTATACTGTAGGTAGGGGTAAAGTGACTAGGTAACAGGATAGATAGACAGTAACAGCAGTATACTGTAGGAGGGGTAAAGTGACTAGGTAACAGGATAGATAGACAGTAACAGCAGTATACTGTAGGTAGGGGTAAAGTGACTGGGTAACAGGATATATAGACAGTAACAGCAGTATACTGTAGGTAGGGGTAAAGTGACTAGGTAACAGGATAGATAATAAACAGTAACATCAGTATACTGTAGGTAGGGGTAAAGTGACTAGGTAACAGGATAGATAATAAACAGTAACATCAGTATATTGTAGGTAAGGGTAAAGTGACTAGGTAACAGGATAGATAATAAACAGTAACAACAGTATACTGTAGGTAGGGGTAAAGTGACTTGGTAACAGGATATATAGACAGTAACAACAGTATACTGTAGGTAGGGGTAAAGTGACTAGGTAACAGGATAGATAGACAGTAACATCAGTATACTGTAGGTAGGGGTAAAGTGACTAGGTAACAGGATAGATAGACAGTAACAGCAGTATACTGTAGGTAGGGGTAAAGTGACTAGGTAACAGGATAGATAATAAACAGTAACAGCAGTATACTGTAGGTAGGGGTAAAGTGACTAGGTAACAGGATATATGGACAGTAACAGCAGTATGCTGTAGGTAGGGGTAAAGTGACTAGGTAACAGGATAGATAGACAGTAACAGCAGTATACTGTAGGTAGGGGTAAAGTGACTAGGTAACAGGATAGATAATAAACAGTAACAGCAGTATACTGTAGGTAGGGGTAAAGTGACTAGGTAACAGGATAGATAGACAGTAACAGCAGTATACTGTAGGTAGGGGTAAAGTGACTAGGTAACAGGATATATAGACAGTAACATCAGTATACTGTAGGTAGGGGTAAAGTGACTAGGTAACAGGATATATAGACAGTAACAACAGTATACTGTAGGTAGGGGTAAAGTGACTAGGTAACAGGATAGATAATAAACAGTAACATCAGTATACTGTAGGTAGGGGTAAAGTGACTAGGTAACAGGATATATAGACAGTAACATCAGTATACTGTAGGTAGGGGTACAGTGACTAGGTAACAGGATAGATAGACAGTGACTGCAGTATACAGTAGGTAGGGGTAAAGTGACTAGGTAACAGGATAGATAATCAAAAGTAACAACAGTATACTGTAGGTAGGGGTAAAGTGACTAGGTAATAGGATATATAGACAGTAACATCAGTATACTGTAGGTAGGGGTAAAGTGACTAGGTAACAGGATAGATAGACAGTAACAGCAGTATACTGTAGGTAGGGGTAAAGTGACTAGGTAATAGGATAGATAATAAACAGTAACAACAGTATACTGTAGGTAGGGGTAAAGTGACTAGGTAACAGGATAGATAGACAGTAACAGCAGTATACTGTAGGTAGGGGTAAAGTGACTGGGTAACAGGATATATAGACAGTAACAGTAGTATACTGTAGGTAGGGGTAAAGTGACTAGGTAACAGGATAGATAATAAACAGTAACAACAGTATACTGTAGGTAGGGGTAAAGTGACTAGGTAACAGGATAGATAATAAACAGTAACAGCAGTATACTGTAGGTAGGGGTAAAGTGACTAGATAACAGGATAATAGACAGTAACATCAGTATACTGTAGGTAGGGGTAAAGTGACTAGGTAACAGGATATATAGACAGTAAACAGTATACTGTAGGTAGGGGTAAAGTGACTAGGTAACAGGATAGATAATAGACAGTAACAGCAGTATACTGTAGGTAGGGGTAAAGTGACTAGGTATCAGGATAGATAATAGACAGTAACATCAGTATACTGTAGGTAGGGGTAAAGTGACTAGGTAACAGGATATATAGACAGTAACAACAGTATACTGTAGGTAGGGGTAAAGTGACTAGGTAACAGGATAGATAATAGACAGTAACAGCAGTATACTGTAGGTAGGGGTAAAGTGACTGGGTAACAGGATATATAGACAGTAACAGCAGTATACTGTAGGTAGGGGTAAAGTGACTGGGTAACAGGATAGATAGACAGTAACAGCAGTATACTGTAGGTAGGGGTAAAGTGACTAGGTAACAGGATAGATAGACAGTAACAGCAGTATACTGTAGGTAGGGGTAAAGTGACTGGGTAACAGGATATATAGACAGTAACAGCAGTATACTGTAGGTAGGGGTAAAGTGACTAGGTAACAGGATAGAAAATAAACAGTAACATCAGTATACTGTAGGTAGGGGTAAAGTGACTAGGTAACAGGATAGATAATAAACAGTAACATCAGTATACTGTAGGTAGGGGTAAAATGACTAGGTAACAGGATAGATAATAAACAGTAACAACAGTATACTGTAGGTAGGGGTAAAGTGACTTGGTAACAGGATATATAGACAGTAACAACAGTATACTGTAGGTAGGGGTAAAGTGACTAGGTAACAGGATAGATAGACAGTAACATCAGTATACTGTAGGTAGGGGTAAAGTGACTAGGTAACAGGATAGATAGACAGTAACAGCAGTATACTGTAGGTAGGGGTAAAGTGACTAGGTAACAGGATAGATAATAAACAGTAACAGCAGTATACTGTAGGTAGGGGTAAAGTGACTAGGTAACAGGATATATAGACAGTAACAGCAGTATGCTGTAGGTAGGGGTAAAGTGACTAGGTAACAGGATATATAGACAGTAACAGCAGTATACTGTAGGTAGGGGTAAAGTGACTAGGTAACAGGATATATAGACAGTAGCAGCAGTATACTGTAGGTAGGGGTAATGTGACTAGGTAACAGGATATATAGACAGTAACAACAGTATACTGTAGGTAGGGGTAAAGTGACAAGGTAACAGGATATATAGACAGTAACAGCAGTATACTGTAGGTAGGGGTAAAGTGACTAGGTAACAGGATAGATAGACAGTAACAGCAGTACACTGTAGGTAGGGGTAAAGTGACTAGGTAACAGGATAGATAGACAGTAACAGCAGTATACTGTAGGTAGGGGTAAAGTGACTGGGTAACGGGATATATAGACAGTAACAGTAGTATACTGTAGGTAGGGGTAAAGTGACTAGGTAACAGGATAGATAATAAACAGTAACAACAGTATACTGTAGGTAAGGGTAAAGTGACTAGGTAACAGGATAGATAGACAGTAACAACAGTATACTGTAGGTAGGGGTAAAGTGACTAGGTAACAGGATAGATAAAAGACAGTAACAGCAGTATACTGTAGGTAGGGGTAAAGTGACTAGGTAACAGGATAGATAATAGACAGTAACATCAGTATACTGTAGGTAGGGGTAAAGTGACTAGGTAACAGGATATATAGACAGTAACAACAGTATACTGTAGGTAGGGGTAAAGTGACTAGGTAACAGGATAGATAATAGACAGTAACAGCAGTATACTGTAGGTAAGGGTAAAGTGACTGGGTAACAGGATATATAGACAGTAATAGCAGTATACTGTAGGTAGGGGTAAAGTGACTAGGTAACAGGATAGATAGACAGTAACAGCAGTATAGTGTAGGTAGGGGTAAAGTGACTGGGTAACAGGATATATAGACAGTAACAGCAGTATACTGTAGGTAGGGGTAAAGTGACTAGGTAACAGGATAGATAATAAACAGTAACATCAGTATACTGTAGGTAGGGGTAAAGTGACTAGGTAACAGGATAGATAATAAACAGTAACATCAGTATACTGTAGGTAGGGGTAAAGTGACTAGGTAACAGGATAGATAATAAACAGTAACATCAGTATACTGTAGGTAGGGGTAAAGTGACTAGGTAACAGGATTGATAATAAACAGTAACAACAGTATACTGTAGGTAGGGGTAAAGTGACTAGGTAACAGGATATATAGACAGTAACAACAGTATACTGTAGGTAGGGGTAAAGTGACTAGGTAACAGGATAGATAGACAGTAGGGGTAAAGTGACTAGGTAACAGGATAGATAATAAACAGTAACATCAGTATACTGTAGGTAGGGGTAAAGTGACTAGACAACAGGTTATATAGACAGTAACATCAGTATACTGTAGGTAGGGGTAAAGTGACTAGGTAACAGGATAGATAGACAGTAACAGCAGTATACTGTAGGTAGGGGTAAAGTGACTGGGTAACAGGATATATAGACAGTAACAGCAGTATACTGTAGGTAGGGGTAAAGTGACTAGGTAACAGGATAGATAATAAACAGTAACATCAGTATACTGTAGGTAGGGGTAAAGTGACTAGGTAACAGGATAGATAATAGACAGTAACAGCAGTATACTGTAGGTAGGGGTAAAGTGACTAGACAACAGGATATATAGACAGTAACAACAGTATACTGTAGGTAGGGGTAAAGTGACTAGGTAACAGGATAGATAATAAACAGTAAAATCAGTATACTGTAGGTAGGGGTAAAGTGACTAGGTAACAGGATATATAGACAGTAACAACAGTATACTGTAGGTAGGGGTAAAGTGACTAGGTAACAGGATAGATAATAAACAGTAACATCAGTATACTGTAGGTAGGGGTAAAGTGACTAGACAACAGGTTATATAGACAGTAACATCAGTATACTGTAGGCAGGGGTAAAGTGACTAGGTAACAGGATATATAGACAGTAACAACAGTATACTGTAGGTAGGGGTAAAGTGACTAGGTAACAGGATAGATAATAGACAGTAACAACAGTATACTGTAGGTAGGTGTAAAGTGACTAGGTAACAGGATAGATAATAAACAGTAACATCAGTATACTGTAGGTAGGGGTAAAGTGACTAGGTAACAGGATAGATAATAAACAGTAACAGCAGTATACTGTAGGTAGGGGTAAAGTGACTAGGTAACAGGATAGATAGACAGTAACAGCTGTATACTGTAGGTAAAGGTAAAGTGACTAGGTAACAGGATATATAGACAGTAACAACAGTATACTGTAGGTAGGGGTAAAGTGACTAGGTAACAGGATAGATAATAAACAGTAACATCAGTATACTGTAGGTAGGGGTAAAGTGACTAGGTAACAGGATAGATAATAAACAGTAACAGCAGTATACTGTAGGTATGGGTAAAGTGACTAGGTAACAGGATAGATAGACAGTAACAGCAGTATACTGTAGGTAGGGGTAAAGTGACTAGGTAACAGGATAGATAATAAACAGTAACATCAGTATACTGTAGGTAGGGGTAAAGTGACAAGGTAACAGGATATATAGACAGTAACATCAGTATACTGTAGGTAGGGGTAAAGTGACTAGGTAACAGGATATATAGACAGTAACAACAGTATACTGTAGGTAGGGGTAAAGTGACTAGGTAACAGGATAGATAGACAGTAACAGCAGTATACTGTAGGTAGGGGTAAAGTGACTAGGTAACAGGATAGATAATAAACAGTAACAGCAGTATACTGTAGGTAGGGGTAAAGTGACAAGGTAACAGGATAGATAGACAGTAACAGCAGTTAACTGTAGGTAGGGGTAAAGTGACTAGGTAACAGGATATATAGACAGTAACAGCAGTATACTGTAGGTAGGGGTAAAGTGACTAGGTAACAGGATATATAGACAGTAACAACAGTATACTGTAGGTAGGGGTAAAGTGACTAGGTAACAGGATAGATAATAAACAGTAACATCAGTATACTGTAGGTAGGGGTAAAGTGACTAGACAACAGGATATATAGACAGTAACATCAGTATACTGTAGGTAGGGGTAAAGTGACTAGGTAACAGGATATATAGACAGTAACAACAGTATACTGTAGGTAGGGGTAAAGTGACTAGGTAACAGGATAGATAATAAACAGTAACATCAGTATACTGTAGGTAGGGGTAAAGTGACTAGGTAACAGGATAGATAATAGACAGTAACAGCAGTATACTGTAGGTAGGGGTAAAGTGACTAGGTAACAGGATAGATAATAAACAGTAACATCAGTATACTGTAGGTAGGGGTAAAGTGACTAGGTAACAGGATAGATAATAAAAAGTAACAACAGTATACTGTAGGTAGGGGTAAAGTGACTAGGTAACAGGATATATAGACAGTAACAGCAGTATACTGTAGGTAGGGGTAAAGTGACTAGGTAACAGGATAGATAAACAGTAACAGCAGTATACTGTAGGTAGGGGTAAAGTGACTAGGTAACAGGATAGATAAACAGTAACAGCAGTGTACTGTAGGTAGGGGTAAAGTGACTAGGTAACAGGATAGATAGACAGTAACAGCAGTATACTGTAGGTAGGGGTAAAGTGACTAGGTAACAGGATAGATAATAAACAGTAACATCAGTATACTGTAGGTAGGGGTAAAGTGACTAGGTAACAGGATAGATAATAAACAGTAACATCAGTATACTGTAGGTAGGGGTAAAGTGACTAGGTAACAGGATAGATAATAAACAGTAACAACAGTACACTGTAGGTAGGGGTAAAGTGACTAGGTAACAGGATAGATAGACAGTAACATCAGTATACTGTTTTTAGGGGTAAAGTGACTAGGTAATATGATAGATAATAAACAGTAACATCAGTATACTGTAGGTAGGGGTAAAGTGACTAGGTAACAGGATAGATAATAGACAGTAACAGCAGTATACTGTAGGTAGGGGTAAAGTGACTAGTTAACAGGATATATAGACAGTAACAGCAGTATACTGTAGGTAGGGGTAAAGTGACTAGGTAACAGGATAGATAGACAGTAACATCAGTATACTGTAGGTAGGGGTAAAGTGACTAGGTAACATGATAGATAATAAACAGTAACATCAGTATACTGTAGGTAGGGGTAAAGTGACTAGGTAACAGGATAGATAGACAGTAACAGCAGTATACTGTAGGTAGGGGTAAAGTGACTAGGTAACAGGATAGATAATAAACAATAACAGCAGTATGCTGTAGGTAGGGGTAAAGTGAATAGGTAACAGGATATATAGACAGTAACAGCAGTATACTGTAGGTAGGGGTAAAGTGACTAGGTGACAGGATAGATAATAGACAGTAACAGCAGTATACTGTAGGTAGGGGTAAAGTGACTAGGTAACAGGATAGATAGACAGTAACAGCAGTATACTGTAGGTAGGGGTAAGGTGACTAGGTAACAGGATAGATAATAAACAGTAACAACAGTATACTGTAGGTAGGGGTAAAGTGACTAGGTAACAGGATAGATAATAAACAGTAACAACAGTATACTGCAGGTAGGGGTAAAGTGACTAGGTAACAGGATATATAGACAGTAACAGCAGTATACTGTAGGTAGGGGTAAAGTGACTAGGTAACAGGATAGATAATAAACAGTAACATCAGTATACTGTAGGTAGGGGTAAAGTGACTAGGTAACCGGATGGATAATAAACAGTTACAACAGTATACTGTAGGTAGGGGTAAAGTGACTATGTAACAGGATAGATAGACAGTAACAACAGTATACTGTAGGTAGGGGTAAAGTGACTAGGTAACAGGATAGATAATAAACAGTAACATCAGTATACTGTAGGTAGGGGTAAAGTGACTAGGTAACAGGATAGATAGACAGTAACATCAGTATACTGTAGGTAGGGGTAAAGTGACTAGGTAACAGGATAGATAGACAGTAACAGCAGTATACTGTAGGTAAAGGTAAAGTGACTAGGTAACAGGATAGATAATAGACAGTAACATCAGTATAGTGTAGGTAGGGGTAAAGTGACTAGGTAACAGGATATATAGACAGTAACAGCAGTATACTGTAGGTAGGGGTAAAGTTACTAGGTAACAGGATATATAGACAGTAGCAGCAGTATACTGTAGGTAGGGGTAAAGTGACTAGGTAACAGGATATATAGACAGTAACAACAGTATACTGTAGGTAGGGGTAAAGTGACAAGGTAACAGGATATATAGACAGTAACAGCAATATACTGTAGGTAGGGGTAAAGTGACTAGGTAACAGGATATATAGACAGTAACAGTAGTATACTGTAGGTAGGGGTAAAGTGACTAGGTAACAGGATAGATAATAAACAGCAACAACAGTATACTGTAGGTAAGGGTAAAGTGACTAGGTAACAGGATTTATAGACAGTAACAAAAGTATACTGTAGGTAGGGGTAAAGTGACTAGGTAACAGGATAGAAAATAAACAGTAACAGCAGTATACTGTAGGTAGGGGTAAAGTGACTAGATAACAGGATAATAGACAGTAACAGCAGTATACTGTAGGTAGGGGTAAAGTGACTAGGTAACAGGATATATAGACAGTAACAACAGTATACTGTAGGTAGGGGTAAAGTGACTAGGTAACAGGATAGATAATAGACAGTAACAGCAGTATACTGTAGGTAGGGGTAAAGTGACTAGGTAACAGGATAGATAATCGACAGTAACATCAGTATACTGTAGGTAGGGGTAAAGTGACTAGGTAACAGGATATATAGACAGTAACAACAGTATACTGTAGGTAGGGGTAAAGTGACTAGGTAACAGGATAGATAATAGACAGTAACAGCAGTATACTGTAGGTAGGGGTAAAGTGACTAGGTAACAGGATAGATAGACAGTAACAGCAGTATACTGTAGGTAGGGGTAAAGTGACTGGGTAACAGGATATATAGACAGTAACAGCAGTATACTGTAGGTAGGGGTAAAGTGACTAGGTAACAGGATAGATAATAAACAGTAACATCAGTATACTGTAGGTAGGGGTAAAGTGACTAGGTAACAGGATAGATAATAGACAGTAACAGCAGTATACTGTAGGTAGGGGTAAAGTGACTAGACAACAGGATATATAGACAGTAACATCAGTATACTGTAGGTAGGGGTAAAGTGACTAGGTAACAGGATAGATAATAAACAGTAAAATCAGTATACTGTAGGTAGGGGTAAAGTGACTAGGTAACAGGATATATAGACAGTAACAACAGTATACTGTAGGTAGGGGTAAAGTGACTAGGTAACAGGATAGATAATAAACAGTAACATCAGTATACTGTAGGTAGGGGTAAAGTGACTAGACAACAGGTTATATAGACAGTAACATCAGTATACTGTAGGTAGGGGTAAAGTGACTAGGTAACAGGATATATAGACAGTAACAACAGTATACTGTAGGTAGGGGTAAAGTGACTAGGTAACAGGATAGATAATAGACAGTAACAACAGTATACTGTAGGTAGGGGTAAAGTGACTAGGTAACAGGATAGATAATAAACAGTAACATCAGTATACTGTAGGTAGGGGTAAAGTGACTAGGTAACAGGATAGATAATAAACAGTAACAGCAGTATACTGTAGGTAGGGGTAAAGTGACTAGGTAACAGGATAGATAGACAGTAACAGCTGTATACTGTAGGTAGGGGTAAAGTGACTAGGTAACAGGATAGATAATAAACAGTAACATCAGTATACTGTAGGTAGGGGTAAAGTGACAAGGTAACAGGATATTTAGACAGTAACATCAGTATACTGTAGGTAGGGGTAAAGTGACTAGGTAACAGGATATATAGACAGTAACAACAGTATACTGTAGGTAGGGGTAAAGTGACTAGGTAACAGGATAGATAATAAACAGTAACATCAGTATACTGTAGGTAGGGGTAAAGTGACTAGGTAACAGGATAGATAATAAACAGTAACAGCAGTATACTGTAGGTAGGGGTAAAGTGACTAGGTAACAGGATAGATAGACAGTAACAGCAGTATACTGTAGGTAGGGGTAAAGTGACTAGGTAACAGGATAGATAATAAACAGTAACATCAGTATACTGTAGGTAGGGGTAAAGTGACAAGGTAACAGGATATATAGACAGTAACATCAGTATACTGTAGGTAGGGGTAAAGTGACTAGGTAACAGGATATATAGACAGTAACAACAGTATACTGTAGGTAGGGGTAAAGTGACTAGGTAACAGGATAGATAGACAGGAACAGCAGTATACTGTAGGTAGGGGTAAAGTGACTAGGTAACAGGATAGATAATAAACAGTAACAGCAGTATACTGTAGGTAGGGGTAAAGTGACAAGGTAACAGGATAGATAGACAGTAACAGCAGTTAACTGTAGGTAGGGGTAAAGTGACTAGGTAACAGGATATATAGACAGTAACAGCAGTATACTGTAGGTAGGGGTAAAGTGACTAGGTAACAGGATATATAGACAGTAACAACAGTATACTGTAGGTAGGGGTAAAGTGACTAGGTAACAGGATAGATAATAAACAGTAACATCAGTATACTGTAGGTAGGGGTAAAGTGACTAGACAACAGGATATATAGACAGTAACATCAGTATACTGTAGGTAGGGGTAAAGTGACTAGGTAACAGGATATATAGACAGTAACAACAGTATACTGTAGGTAGGGGTAAAGTGACTAGGTAACAGGATAGATAATAAACAGTAACATCAGTATACTGTAGGTAGGGGTAAAGTGACTAGGTAACAGGATAGATAGACAGTAACAGCATTATACTGTAGGTAGGGGTAAAGTGACTAGGTAACAGGATATATAGACAGTAACAGCAGTATACTGTAGGTAGGGGTAAAGTGACTAGGTAACAGGATAGATAGACAGTAACAGCAGTATACTGTAGGTAGGGGTAAAGTGACTAGGTAACAGGATAGATAATAGACAGTAACAGCAGTATACTGTAGGTAGGGGTAAAGTGACTAGGTAACAGGATATATAATAAACAGTAACAACAGTATACTGTAGGTAGGGGTAAAGTGACTAGGTAACAGGATAGATAGACAGTAACATCAGTATACTGTAGGTAGGGGTAAAGTGACTAGGTAACAGGATAGATAATAAACAGTAACATCAGTATACTGTAGGTAGGGGTAAAGTGACTAGGTAACAGGATAGATAATAAACAGTAACATCAGTATACTGTAGGTAGGGGTAAAGTGACTAGGTAACAGGATAGATAATAAACAGTAACAACAGTATACTGTAGGTAGGGGTAAAGTGACTAGGTAACAGGATAGATAGACAGTAACATCAGTATACTGTTTTTAGGGGTAAAGTGACTAGGTAATATGATAGATAATAAACAGTAACATCAGTATACTGTAGGTAGGGGTAAAGTGACTAGGTAACAGGATAGATAATAGACAGTAACAGCAGTATACTGTAGGTAGGGGTAAAGTGACTAGTTAACAGGATATATAGACAGTAACAGCAGTATACTGTAGGTAGGGGTAAAGTGACTAGGTAACAGGATAGATAGACAGTAACATCAGTATACTGTAGGTAGGGGTAAAGTGACTAGGTAACATGATAGATAATAAACAGTAACATCAGTATACTGTAGGTAGGGGTAAAGTGACTAGGTAACAGGATAGATAATAGACAGTAACAGCAGTATACTGTAGGTAGGGGTAAAGTGACTAGGTAACAGGATAGATATACAGTAACAGCAGTATACTGTAGGTAGGGGTAAAGTGACTAGGTAACAGGATAGATAATAAACAATAACAGCAGTATGCTGTAGGTAGGGGTAAAGTGAATAGGTAACAGGATATATAGACAGTAACAGCAGTATACTGTAGGTAGGGGTAAAGTGACTAGGTGACAGGATAGATAATAGACAGTAACATCAGTATACTGTAGGTAGGGGTAAAGTGACTAGGTAACAGGTTAGATAATAAACAGTAACATCAGTATACTGTAGGTAGGGGTAAAGTGACTAGGTAACAGGATAGATAGACAGTAACAACAGTATACTGTAGGTAGGGGTAAAGTGACTAGGTAACAGGATAGATAATAGACAGTAACATCAGTATACTCTAGGTAGGGGTAAAGTTACTAGGTAACAGGATAGATAGACAGTAACAACAGTATACTGTAGGTAGGGGTAAAGTGACTAGGTAACAGGATAGATAATAGACAGTAACATCAGTATACTGTAGGTAGGGGTAAAGTGACTAGGTAACAGGATAGATAATAAACAGTAACAGCAGTATACAGTAGATAGGGTTAAAGTGACTAGGTAACAGGATATATAGACAGTAACAGCAGTATACTGTAGGTAGGGGTAAAGTGACTGGGTAACAGGATATATAGACAGTAACAGCAGTATACTGTAGGTAGGGGTAAAGTGACTAGGTAACAGGATATATAGACAGTAACAGCAGTATACTGTAGGTAGGGGTAAAGTGACTAGGTAACAGGATATATAGACAGTAACAGCAGTATACTGTAGGTAGGGGTAAAGTGACTAGGTAACAGGATATATAGACAGTAACAGCAGTATACTGTAGGTAGGGGTAAAGTGACTAGATAACAGGATAATAGACAGTAACATCAGTATACTGTAGGTACGGGTAAAGTGACAAGGTAACAGGATATATAGACAGTAACAGCAGTATACTGTAGTGTAGGTAGGGGTAAAGTGACTAGTTAACAGGATAGATAGACAGTAACAACAGTATACTGTAGGTAGGGGTAAAGTGACTAGGTAACAGGATAGATGGACAGTAACAGCAGTATACTGTAGTCAGGGGTAAAGTGACTAGGTAACAGGATAGATAATAAACAGTAACATCAGTATACTGTAGGTAGGGGTAAAGTGACTAGGTAACAGGATAGATAATAAACAGTAACAGCAGTATACTGTAGGTAGGGGTAAAGTGACTAGGTAACAGGATAGATAGACAGTAACAACAGTATACTGTAGGTAGGGGTAAAGTGACTAGGTAACAGGATAGATAATAAACAGTAACAGCAGTATACTGTAGGTAGGGGTAAAGTGACTAGGTAACAGGATAGATAGACAGTAACAGCAGTATACTGTAGGTAGGGGTAAAGTGACTAGGTAACAGGATAGATAAGAAACAGTAACATCAGTATACTGTAGGTAGGGGTAAAGTGACTAGGTAACAGGATA
>NC_074691.1:34720350-34815350 GCF_029448725.1 Salvelinus fontinalis
GCACTTCATACGTCTTCCACTAGATGTCGACAAGCAGTGAGAGAAGAAATGGAGTGTGTAACTTGATCTTGGCTCGAATAAATGCTCTTTGTATGACGTGTCACCAGTTTCCTGTTTTCTGGAGAGAGCGTCAAGGGACCTGGATTTGCCTTCTGATAAGCTGTCGTTATGGACGACTAATATCTCCGGCGTTGATTTTATTTGATACATGTGACAATATAATCGTAAAGTATGTTTTTTCAATATAGTTTAATCAGATTATTGAAATTCTTTCGGGAGTTTTGCCGTGTTCCGTTCTCTGACTTTGTTGACGATGGAGAGATTCACGCCACTTGGCAAGTGTGCTTGCTAAATCGAGAGGGAAAAAGGACGTTCTAAATCCAAACAACGATTGTTCCCGACAAGGACCCCTTGTACAACATTCTGATGAAAGATCAGCAAAAGTAGGACCCATTTTATGATGCTATTTCATATATCTGTCGAACATGTTGTGCTAGTCGTTTGCGCCCAGCTTTTGGGTACTCTCTCGCTATACCTAAGCTGGATGTCGTAATGAAGTTATTTTTAGAATTCTAACACGGCGATTGCATTAAGAACTAGTGTATCTATCATTTCCCATACAACATGTATTTTTTAGTTATGTTTATGAATAGTTATTTGGTCAGAATATGTGTGTCAGAAAAAGTGTCCGAAAAATATCCGGACGTTGTGGGAAAAAGATGCTACGTTAGCACAATGTATAACCACTGATTTCAGCTCTAAATATGCACATTTTCGAACAAAGCATAAGTGTATGTATAACCTGATGTTATAGGACTGTCATCTGATGAAGCTTATCAAGGTTAGTCAAAAATTATATATCTTTTGCTGGTTTGTTATGATCGCTAACTTTTGCTACTGGGAAATGGCTTGTGTTTCTGGCTATTGTGGTTAGCTAATATAACGCTATATTGTGTTTTCGCTGTAAAACTCTTAAGAAATCGGAAATATTGGCTGGAATCAGAAGATGCCTGTCTTTCATTTGCTGTACACTATGTATTTTTCAGAAATGTTTTATGATGAGTATTTAGGTATTTGACGTTGGTGTCTGTAATTATTCTGGCTGCTTTCGTTGCAATTTATGATTGTAGCTGCAATGTAAACTATGATTAGTACCTGAAATATGCAAATTTTTCGAACAAACATAGATTTATTGAATAACATGTTATAAGACTGTCATCTGATGAAGTTGTTTGTTGGTTAGTTTGGTTGGTTCTTGGTTAGTTAGGTTGGCTTTGTGCATGCTACCTGTGCTGTGAAAAATGTCTGTCCTTTTTTGTTTTGGTGGTGAGCTAACATAAATATACGTGCTGTTTTCGCTGTAAAACATTTTAAAAATCGGACATGTTGGCTGCATTCACAAGATGTGTACCTTTCTTTTGCTGTATTGGACTTGTTAATGTGTGAAAGTTAAATATTTCTAAATAATATATTTTGAATTTCGCGCCCTGCACTTGAAGTGGCTGTTGTCATATTGATCCCGACTTAGGGCTTGCAGCCATAAGAAGTTTTAAGCCACCATCCACATCTGTCCAGGCAGACAGACATGCAGGTGTAAACGCCATGTTAATACAGTTAATTAATACAATGAATACAAATTCTGAGAATACATGTAGAAATATAATATAATGTGGAATAACTCTGCCTCGTCCTCAACCATCAACTCTAACTTACCATCGTTTAACCTCCCATGCAGAAACACAAATTCCCATTGCTGAGATTTGTTTTGAAAACAGGCATATAGTACATAGCATTTCAGTGTAGGTCTTAACATCAAGGAAATGTTTTCTGTATTAAACATAGTCCTTATGTACCATAGATTGAGTACTCCATAGATCTGAGTACTCCGACTCCCTCCATTACGAGGATATTTTTGATCCCTTTTTTAATGCAACTATATTGTAGAAGTTCATTGAGCACGTCTCGGGCCGACTGAAACAGGGACGATCCACAGGTCAAGGGATCTCAGAAGCCACCCCATAAGTTCCAATCATAAATTCATAAAGGGCATATTAACATGCTACACACGACGTGTACGGGATACCATAGCAACTGATAGACCATGCAAGTCAAACCTATGACCATATGATTCACTCTATTGTCAAACTACCAAAGATGTATATGTTTTTTCTGGTCTGCTCAATACTACAATAACCTTAGTTCAAGTATGTATATTTTTGCCCATGCTCAAGAAAGAATAGCCGACTTAAATGCATTGCTACTTCCAATGTGTTGTCCACTCCTACGTTCTGGAATAGTAAACTAGCATTTATTTCAGATAGTAGTAGCATAATACATTATCTAAATAGCTGTCTTTTATAATCCTATTTTGTGTTTCTATCAAACACATTCATCTCTCTTTTACTAAAGAGTGTATGTCAGTTTGTCTTGCATTTAACAGTAGCTTTCAAAAGACACTTCAATTTGACAATTCATGTGTTTGTGGTCACTGATGGACAGACATAGTTGTGTATCACAATATGTAAGGCTTCCAGTATAAGTATTAGTGTTGCTCATACTAGTAGTGTCCATCATTGTGGGACCCATCAAAGCAGCGTTCAGATAAACTTTAGTGGTAGCATCATACCTCACGCTCTAACAAACACACTGATACAGGCACAGTGTGTCTATGGAGATCCAATGGATCATACTTTTAAAAGTAGAAACTGCTTCCTATACATGCCAAAAACATATAAGCCGTATGGACTACGTCCATCTCCCCTAACTCACAGTAAGGGGCATTTTTGTCATTAGAGAAAAGTAGCGCCATGCCAAAATCCCTTCGGAGTTTGCAAGAAAGGCATTTCACTGTACTTGTGCACGTGACATCAAAACTTGAAATGTTGTCAACATTATGTCCTGGAATGTTCCCCACAGCCCTAGTCTCACTATTCAAAGTTAAGTAGCCATGCACTACTTTCAGAAGAGAGAAAGAATCAAAACTGACATGACACAACCACAATACAGAACAGGAGCAAGCAAAGTGTAGAAAAAAACCTACTGAGATGGCGACGGTAAAGCTCTCTCTTAGCTTCCTCTCTTCCAGTTGTCTGAAAGTCAGTCTGCAACCGGTCTCCTTCTCCCTCTCCCTCTTCCTCTCCCTCTCTCTTCCTTTCTTCACGCTCTTTATCTCGCCTCCCTCCCTCTTCCTCTCCCTCTCTCTTCCTCTGCTTCTCTCCTTCCTTTCTTTCACTATTTCTTTGTCACTGTCGTCAGAGTCAGGGTGTTCTGCTCATTCCTGTAGCGCTTAAGACATGGAGGGAGAGAATGGAAGAAGAGGGGAGCAGCAGCCACTTTAGAGAAGGGAGGGAGGGAGGGGCGCGATGAAGACACATACAGACAGGGAAGAGGGAGGGAGGGGGAAACAGGCAGCGTCTGTGAGGGAGGGAGCGAGAGAGAGAGAGAACTCCTGTTCGAACGTAGCACTGCAGCAGAACACAACCCAGAGAGGAAGACTTACCCTCTCGCTGCTCCCCAACCACCGTCGGCTCTCCAGACAACCACGGCAGACCACCAGAGGAACCAACGACGACGACTGCTGCCCTCAGACAGAGAGAGAGAGCAAGAGAGAGAGAGCGAGAGAGAGAGAGCGAGAGAGAGAGAGAGAGAGAGAGAGAGAGAGAGAGAGAGAGAGAGAGAGAGAGAGAGAGAGAGAGAGGGAGGAAGGAAGGAAGGAAGGAAGGAAGGAAGGAAGGAAGGAAGGAAGGAAGGAAGGAAGGAAGAAAGACAGAGATGAACCAAGCCAAGCCCACTGCCAAGCCTAGATTATCTGCCTCTCCGAGCCAGCCAACAGCACGCCTTCTGGAATCCTATTCCCCTCATCACTGTCTCTGTCTACACCTCCCTGTCTCTCACTCCGTCTCTCTCACGTCTCTTTCCTATATTAATTCAGAGCAGTAGACAGTGTGCGGTAGACAGTGTGCGGTAGACAGTGTGCGGCGCAGGCGGCGGTGGCTCGGCTCTCTCCCCACAGAGAGGTTGTGTAGTCTCTGGAGCGGAGCGTGTGTAGCTGTGTGTGCAGTAGAGAGAGATGTGCCAGGCTATCTAGTGCCTGTGTTTGATGTTGTGTTTGGGCACACGATGGAAAATATAAGTCAACACCCAGGACTGTTGTGTATGTGAGGACTGTCCTTATACATTGGGTGTTCATGCATCATAGTTCAATTCCCTCTGTTAGTAGTGTTGAAATATAGACTTTGGTTGCTAATTAGTAATACAGGATTATTGCTACTTAAAATGGTAATCCGCAGTTGAAGCAAGTGTTTTCCTTGCCACTGTTTTGGTAAAAAGTTGAAGGATGGGGCTGGAGAAATGTAAGCGCTCTCAAATTCATAGACAGAGCTATGGAATGCAAGGACTGACCATCCAGGATATCAACATTTTTGAGGCTATACAGTGTTTGTTTACATTTACTTTGCTTACAAACATTGGAGTTAAACAAGCTTCTATGTTGGCTTCTGATGGGGTATGACAGTTGAATTAAGCTCAACCGGCATTTGTAAGATATATTCTTCAATAATCGATGAGTATACATTTCATTAATTTAATGAGTCCAAAAATGCATGTACCATCTGCGGATTGCCCCTTTAAGGAAATATAGCTCCATCAGCTCCACAGTGTAGGGTACAGCCGTGAGCTCTAGACAGCTCCTGGTGATGAGACTAGAAGACAGCTCCTGGTGATGAGACTAGAAGACAGTTCCTGGTGTTGAAACTAGAGGACAGCTCCTGGTGATGAAACAGTGGACAGCTCCTGGTGCTGAAACTAGAAGACAGCTCCTGGTGATGAGACTAGTGGACAGTTCCTGGTGTTGAAACTAGAGGACAGCTCCTGGTGTTGAAACTAGTGGACAGCTCCTGGTGATGAGACTAGTGGACAGCTCCTGGTGCTGAAACTAGAAGACAGCTCCTGGTGATGAGACTAGTGGACAGCTCCTGGTGATGAAAATAGTGTACAGCTCCTGGTGCTGAAACTAAAAGACAGCTCCTGGTGCTGAAACTAGAAGACAGCTCCTGGTGATGAGACTAGAAGACAGCTCCTGGTGCTGAAACTAGAAGACAGCTCCTGGTGATGAGACTAGTGAACAGCTCCTGGTGCTGAAACTAGAAGACAGCTCCTGGTGCTGAAACTAGAAGACAGCTCCTGGGGATGAAACTAGAAGACAGCTCCTGGTGCTGAAAATAGTGGAGAGCTCCTGGTGTTGAACTAGAGGACAGCTCCTGGTGTTGAGACTTGTGGACAGCTCCTGGTGTTGAAAGTAGTGGACAGCTCCTGGTGTTGAAAATAGTGGAGAGCTCCTGGTGTTGAACTAGAGGACAGCTCTTGGTGTTGAAAATAGTGGAGAGCTCCCACTGAACCACTGAACCAACCAATCATGTCAACAGAGCAGAGCACTGAAAACAACCATTAAAACTCAGCACTCTCAAGGGAGCGAGACAACAGCAGCTAGACAACAGGGTTGTGTTCCCTTAGAGTAGGTTTGAGCTGAGGTGGTCAGTATACAGTAGAATAGTGAGGCTCTGGGCTTTGCCTTGGTCGTGTCTAATGGCAGATGTCGGAGAAATGCCATTCTAATCACATTAACGGGCTTAATCAGTTAATTACCAGCAGGGAAATGTCACAATGGTGAACAGCAAATGAAGAGGCTAATTAATGCAAAGGGAAACGGACAAAATCTCCTGAAAACAGAGGTTGGATGGTCCAGCTGTGAAAGTGATGAAAAGGTTTGACTTTATCTGCCTGGCCTCACTACCCCCTTCAGTACACCAATGAACAACCATTTTGACTGCAACATTCTAACAGTGTAATACATTTCATACCTGCTATCGGAAAAATTGCCCTTTGATTGTCTTTATGAAAGTCTTGGGTAACGTTCAAATATTATTATTATTATATACACTACCGGTCAAACGTTTTAGAACACCGACTCATTCAAGGGTTTTTCTTTATTTTACTATTTTCTACATTGTAGAATAATAGTGAAGACATCAAAACTATGAAATAACATATATGGAATCATGCAGTAACCAAAAAAGTGTTAAACAAATCTAAATATATTTTATATTGGATCATCTTCAAATAGCCACTCTATGCCTTGATGACAGCTTTGCACACTCTTGGCAATCTCTCAACCAGCTTCATGAGGTAGTCACCTGGAATGCATTTCAATTAACACGTGTACCTTGTTAAATGTTAATTTGTGGAATTTCTTTCCTTCTTAATGTGTTTGAGTCAATCAGTTGTTTGTGACAAGGTAGGGGAGTATACCAAAGATAGCCCTATTTGGTAAAAGACCAAGTCTATATTATGCCAAGAACAGCTGAAATAAGCAAAGAGAATCGACATTCCATCATTACTTAAAAACATGAAGGTCAGTCAATACGGAAAATGTCAAGAACTTTGAACATTTATTCTAGTGCAGTGACAAAAAACATCAAGCGCTATGATGAAACTGGCTCTCATGAGGACCGCCACAGGAAAGGAAGACCCAGAGTTACCTCTGCTGCAGAGGAAAAGTTCATTAGAGTTACCACCCTCAGAAATTGCAGCCCAAATAAATAACAGACAAGAAACATACACATCTCAACATCAACTGTTCAGAGGAGACTGTGTGAAACAGGCCTTCATGGTCTGATTGCTGCAAAGAAACCACCATTAACCTGTTTGGGCTGCAGGGGCAGTATTGAGTAGCCGGATAAAAGGTGCCCAATTCAAACGGCCTCGTACTCAATTCTTGCTCGTACAATATGCATATTGTTATTACTATTGGATAGAAAACACTCTGTAGTTTCTAAAACCGTTTCAATTATATCTGTGAGTAAAACAGAACTCCTTTTGCAGCAAACTTCCTGACAGGAAGTGGAAAATCTGAAATCGATGCTCTCTTCTAGGGGCTGCCTATTAAAGTCCTTGATATTTATTCGTTTAGATGCACTTCATACGTCTTCCACTAGATGTCGACAAGGAGTGAGAGAAGAAATGGAGTGTGTAACTTGATCTGGTGTCGAATTATAGCTCTTGGCATGACGTGTCACCAGTTTCCTGTTTTCTGGAGAGCGCAAGCAAGGACCTGGATTTGCCTTCTGATAAGCTGCCGTTATGGACGACTAATATCTCCGGCTTTGATTTTATTTGATACATGTGACAATATCATCGTAAAGTATATTTTTTCAATATAGTTTAATCAGATTATTGAAATTTTTTCGGGAGTTTTGCCGTGTTCCGTTCTCTTCCATTTGTTGACATGGAGAGATTCGCGCCACTTGGCAAGTGTGCTTGCTAAATCGAGAGGGAAAAAGGCCGTTCTAAATCCAAACAACGATTGTTCCCGACAAAGGACCCCTTGTACAACATTCTGATGAAAGATCAGCAAAAGTAGGACCCATTTTATGATTCTATTTCATATATCTGTCGAACATGTTGTGCTAGTCGTTTGCGCCCAGCTTTTGGGTACTCTCTCGCTATACCTAAGCTGGATGTCGTAATGAAGTTATTTTTAGAATTCTAACACGGCGATTGCATTAAGAACTAGAGTATCTATCATTTCCTATACAACATGTATTTTTTTGTTATGTTTATGAATAACTATTTGGTCAGAATATGTGTGTCAGAAAAAGTGTCAGAAAAATATCCGGACGTTGTGGGAAAAAGATGCTACGTTAGCACAATGTATAACCACTGATTTCAGCTCTAAATATGCACATTTTCGAACAAAACATAAGTGTATGTATAACCTGATGTTATAGGACTGTCATCTGATGAAGCTTATCAAGGTTAGTCAAAAATTATATATCTTTTGCTGGTTTGTTACGATCGCTAACTTTTGCTACTGGGAAATGGCTTGTGTTTCTGGCTATTGTGGTAAGCTAATATAACGCTATATTGTGTTTTCGCTGTAAAACACTTAAGAAATCGGAAATATTGGCTGGAATCACAAGATGCCTGTCTTTCATTTGCTGTACACTATGTATTTTTCAGAAATGTTTTATGATGAGTATTTAGGTATTTGACGTTGGTGTCTGTAATTATTCTGGCTGCTTTCATTGCAATTTCTGATTGTAGCTGCAATGTAAACTATGATTTATACCTGAAATATGCACATTTTTCAAACAAAACATAGATTTATTGAATAACATGTTATAAGACTGTCATCTGATGAAGTTGTTTGTTGGTTAGTTTGGTTGGTTCTTGGTTAGTTAGGTTGGCTTTGTGCATGCTACCTGTGCTGTGAAAAATGTCTGTCCTTTTTTGTATTTGGTGGTGAGATAACATAAATATACGTGCTGTTTTCGCTTTAAAACATTAAAAAAATTGGACATGTTGTAATGTCCTGACCAGAGTTCTTATGTGTTTTGCTTGTTTAGTGTTGGTCAGGACGTGAGCTGGGTGGGAATTCTATGTTGTGTGTCTAGTTCGTCTGTTTCTGTGTTCAGCTTAATATGGTTCTCAATCAGAGACAGCTGTCAATCGTTGTCCCTGATTGAGAATCATATATAGGTGGCTTGTTTTGTGTTGGGGATTGCGGGTGGTTGTTTCCTGTCTCTGTATTCTGCACCAGATAGGTCTGTATCGGTTTGCCACTTTTGTTATTTTGTATTTGTTTAGTGTTCACTGTAGTTTTTGTTAATTAAACATGTTGAGCACTGGCTACGCTGCGTGTTGGTCCGATCCCTGTTTCACCCCCTCTTCTAGTGAAGAGAGGGAAGGCCGCCGTTACACATGTTGGCTGGATTCACAAGATGTCTACCTTTCATTTGTTGTATTGGACTTGTTAATGTGTGAAAGTTAAATATTTCAAATATATATATTTTGAATTTTGCGCCCTGCACTTGAAGTGGCTGTTGTCATATTGTGGATGGCCTCGGGCTTGCAGCCAGAAGAAGTTAAAGGACACCAATAAGAAGAAGAGCCTTGCTTGTGCCAAGGAACACGAGCAATAGATGTTAGACTGTTGGAAATCTGTCCTTTGGTCTGATGAGTCCAAATTGGAGATTTTTGGTTCCAACCGCTGTGTCTTTGCGAGACGCGGTGTGGGTGAACAAATGATCTCTGCATGTGTATTTCCACCGTAAAGCATGGAGAAGGAGGTGTTATGGTGTGGGGGTGCTTTGCTGGTGACACTGTCTGTGATTTATTTAGAATTCAAGGCACACTTAACCAGCATGGCTACCACAGCATACTGCAGCAATACACCATCCCATCTGGTTTGGGCTTAGTGGGACTATCATTTGTTTTTCAACAGTACAATGACCCAACACACCTCCAGGCTGTGTAAGGGCTATTTGAACAAGAAGGAGAATGATGGAATGCTGCATCAGAAGACATGGCCTCCACAATCTCCCGACCTCAACCAAATTGTGATGGTTTGGGATGAGTCGGACCGCAGAGTGAAGGAAAAGCAGCCAACAAGTGCTCAGCATATATGAGAACTCCTTCAAAACTGTTGGAAAACCATTCCAGGTGAAGCTGGTTGAGAGAATGCCAAGAGTGTGCAAAGCTGTCATCAAGGCAAAGGGAGTTTAACACTTTTTTGGTTACTACATGATTCCATATGTGTTATTTCATAGTCTTGAAGTCTTCACTGTTACTATACAACATAGAAAATAGTAAAACATTAAGAAAAACCCTATAACGAGTGTCACACCCTGATCTGTTTCACCTGTCTATGTGATTGTCTCCACCCCTCCTCCAGGTGTCGTCCATTCTCCCCATTATCCCCTGTGTATTTATACCTGTGTTCTCTGTTTTTCTGTTGCCAGTTCGTCTTGTTTGTCAAGCCAACCAGCGTTTTTGTGTCAGCTCCTGCTTTTCCCCAGTCTGTCTTTTCTCGTCCTCCTGGTTTTTGACCCTTGCCTGTCCTGACCCTTTACCCACCCGCCTGACCACTCTGCCTGACCATGAGCCTGCCTGTCGTCCTGTACCTTTGCCCCACCTTTGGATTACAGACCTCCCCCTGACCTGATGCTAAGCCTGCCTGCCGTCCTGTACCTTTGCCCCTGTTGCTGTAATAAACATTGTTACTTCGACACGGTCCACATCTGGGTCTTACCTTGATACCTGATAGTATGAGCTGGCCATGACTGACCCAGCAGACCCGTGCCAGCTGCGCAACGCCATCTCCACCCAGTGAACCCCATCGGTATGCACGAGGAATTGCTTTCTGGTCTTATGGAGGGGGTCCAAACATTGAAAGCCATCACCGGGCGTTGGACAGTTTACTGGAGCAATTCCACGGGTTGTCTGGGAGGCCGCCTACCACGGTGGTAACCCAACAGCTCCTCAGCGACTCAGCTGCTAGCAGCGCCGTCTCATCGGTCACTCCACCTTGTCGGGAGCCCTGCTCACCTCCTCTGGAACGCTTCAATGGAGAGCCGAGCACTTGTCAGGCGTTCCTAGCTCAGTGTGCCCTCATCTTCGAGCTTCAGCTCTCCTCCTTCCCCTCGAATCCCTCCAAGATAGCCTACCTCATCACGCTGATGTCCGGGAGGGCTCTCACCTGGGCTACTGCCGTGTGGAAACAACAGCGGCACATATGCACTAGTCTGGAGGGGTTCGTGGGAGAAGTGAGAAAAGTCTTTGATGCCCCGTTCTCTGGGCGAGATGCCACCCGGAAGTTAATCCAACTTTGGCAGGACCCACGCAGTGTAGCTGATTATGTGTTGCTTTGCGCACGTTGGCAGCGGAGAGTGCTTGGAATCAAGAGGCACTGTTCAATATGTTCCTGCACGGCGTCTCGGAGGAGGTCAAGGACAAGCTTGCAGCCCGGGAGTTACCTATGGAGCTCGATTCCCTTATGGCTTTGACCATCTGTATCGATGGGCGATTACGTGAACGACAGAGGGAGAGGAATTTGGATTTTGCTAGCATGCCCAGGGATCCCGACTTGCCTCTGAGTCATCCCGGAAGCTCCCGACGGTCTCGCTGCCGAGAGAACCCGAGGCTTCCCGACATGTCCCGAGGGCTGCCGAAGACGGCCTAGTCACCGGTTCCTGAGCCTATGCCACTAGGCTGAGCTGGGCTGTCGCCAGCAGAACGGCAATACAGGATTGACACGAAGAGTTGTCTGTATTGCGGGACTCTTGGTAATTTCGCGTCCTCTTGTCTTTTAAAGAAATCAGGCTCACCGGTAGGAGCAAATGCTCTGGTGGGCCATATGGAGAATGTTCCTGCTTCCCCTGCTCGCACCCCTTTTCATGCCATCCTGCTGTGGGCAGACCAGTCCAAATCTCTCCAGGTTCTCATTGACTCTGAGGCCGACGAGAACTTCTTGGACGCTACCCTGGCGTCCAAGCTGAACATCCCCACTCAGCCCCACTCCATTCCCATGGATGTTAGAGCGCTGGACGGGCGGTCAATAGACTGAGTCACCCACAAAACCACTCCCATAAACCTACGGGTGTCGGGGAACCACAGCGTGGCTATCCTGTTCCTGCTCATCAAGTCCCCTCCGATTCCCGTGGTATTGGGATTCTCATGGCTCCAATGACACAATCCTCTTATTAACTGGTCTACTGGTGCTATCATGGACTGAAGCACGTTCTGCCACGCCCATTGCCTGAAGTCAGCACAACCTGCCCCGGGACGTCTTCCTGGGGGCTCGGAAGGTGCCCCAGACCTCTCCACCATTCCCACGGAGTACCAGGACCTCCGGGAGGTGTTCAGCAATGCCCGGGCCATGTCGCTTCCTCCGCACCGACCCTATGACTGCGAAATTGACCGTCTCCCCAGCATAACGCCACCCCAGACATGTCTGTACTCTCAGTTAGGACCGGAGTCCAAGGCTATGGATACCTACATTGGGGACTCCCAAGCTACTGGATTTATCCATCCCTCTTCCTCTCCCGCTGGCTCATGGTTCTTCTTCGTGGAGAAAAATGACAATACACCTGTGCCCGTGCATTGACTATTGGGGACTCAATGACATTGCGGTTAAGAACCGTCACCCGCTACCACTCATCTCCTCAGCCTTCAAGCCGTTCCAGAGGGCCACTGTGTTTTCCAAACTGTATTTACAGAGCGCCTACCACCTGGTGCTGATAAGATAGGGGGAAGAGTGGAAGATCGCCTTCTACACAGCCAGTGGCCTCTACGAGTATCTGGTCATTCCCGTTGGTATCACCAACACCCCTGCTGTGTTCCAGGCTCTGTTGAATGATGTCCTCTGTGACATGTTGAACCAGTTCGTCGTTGTCTACATTGATGACATCCTCGTCTTCTCCCGCTCCCCTCAAGAACACATTCTCCACGTCCGGCAGGTACTTCAACGCCTCCTGGAGAATCAGCTGTTTGTGAAGGCAGAGAAGTGCGAGTTCCATCGCTCCACCTTCCCCTTTCTGGGTTGTTACAACATATCTGCTGGGAGTGTCCAGATGGATCCCGGGAAGGTGAGAGCAGTGATGGATTGGCCTCAGCCTTCATCCATGATGCAGCTGCAACATTTCCTGGGGTTTGCCAACTTCTATAGCCACTTTATCGAAGTTACAGCACCCTGGCTTCCCCCTATCAGTACTCAACGCCCAAGGTTCCGTTCACGCGGTCTTCAGCTGTGGACCGTGCGTTCCGGGACCTCAAACACCGCTCCACCACTGCTCCCATCCTGGTTCATCCTGACCGATCTTGTCAGTTCGTGGTGGAGGCCGAAGCTTCGGATGTCGGAGTGGGGGCTGTCCTATCCTGGCGTTCTGCCCTTGACCTCAAGCTACATCCCTGCTCCTTCTTCTCCCATTGCCTCAACGCAATGGAAAGGAACTACCATGTGGGGAATCGTGAGCTTCTTGCGATGAAGATGCCATTGGAGGAAATGAGGCACTGACTGGAGGGGGCGGACATCCGTTCATCATGTGGACTGACCACAAGAACCTGGAGTATCTCCGCACTGCCAAGCACCTCAACACCAGGCAAGCTAGATGGGCCCTGCTGTACACACAGTTCAACTTCTCCCTCTCATACTGGCCGGGATTTAAGAATGTCAAGCCAGATGCACTGTCCTGCCGCTCTAGCCCCACGACTACTACCCCAAAACCAGAGACCATCCTTCCCACTTCATACCTGGCGACAGTACTCACCTGGTCTCCGACCGGGTTCCTCAGTTCTCGTCCCAGTTCTGAAAGGCATTCTGCACCCTCATTGTGTCGTCGGCCAGCCTGTCCTCCAGGTTCTACCCCCAGTTCAACGGCCAGTCTGAGCGAGCCAACCAGGACCTCGAAACTACCCTGCGCTGCCAATTCCACCACCTGGAGCCAGCAGCTTGTGTGAGTCGAATATGCCCGCAACACCCTTCCCTGCTCTGCCACGGGCCTATCTCCCTTTGAGTGTTCCCTGGGGTATCAGCCCTCGCTCTTCCCTGAACAGGAAGAGGAGGTTGGCATACCTTCAGCCCAGATGTTTGTCCGCCGCTGTCGTCGAACCTGGAGGAGAGCCCAGTCGTCCCTCCTCAAGACCACCTCCAGATATCGACAACAAGCAGATCACCATCGGACCCCGGCTCCCCGGTATCGTCTCGAGCAGAAGGTGTGGCTGTCCACCCGGGATCTGCCCCTCTGGGTGGAGTCTCGCAAACTGTCCCCCCGGTTTATTGGCCCTTTCCCCATCTCCAAGATCATTAGCCCCTCTACTGTCTGCCTTCTGTTTCCCCGTATCCTTTGTATTCATCCTACATTCCATGTTTCTAGAATTAAGCCTGTGTCTCACAGCTATTGTCTTCTATTTCCAGGCCCACCCCTCCTCCCAGTGTCGTCGATGACCATCCGGCGTACATGGTGAGATGCCTCTTGAGAGTTCGACCACGGGCCAGGGGTTTCCAGTACCTGGTTGACTGGGAGAGTTATAGCGTGGAGGAGAGGTGCTGGTCCCAGCTAGAGACATCCTGGACCCAGCCCTCATCGCCGACTTCCACCGCTGACACCCCGGTCAACCAGGTATGCGCCCAGGTAGGACACCAGGTGGTGCCCCTAGAGAGGGGGTACTGTCACACCCTGATCTGTTTCACCTGTCTTTGTGATTGACTCCACCCCCTTCCAGGTGTTGCCCATTATCCCCTGTTTATTTGTACCTGTGTTCTCTTTTTTTCTGTTGCCAGTTTGTCTTGTTTGTCAAGCCAACCAGCATTTTTGTGTCAGCTCCTGTTTTTCACCAGTCTCTTTTTTCTCATTCTCCTGGTTTTTTAGCCTTGCCTGTCCTGACCCTGTACCCACCCGCCTGACCACTCTGCCTGGCCCTTAGCCTGCCTGCCGTCCTGTACCTTTGCCCCACCTCTGGAATACCGACTTCTGCCTGACCTGACCCTGAGCCTGCCTACCGTCCTGTACCTTTGCCCCTGTTGCTGTAATAAACATTGTTACTTCGACACTGTCTGCGTCTGGGTCTTACCTTGAAACCTGATAAATGAGTAGTTGTTCTAAAACTTTTGATCGGTAGTGTATATTTATTTTTTACACAATAGGATTTTCATTAATTTATGTTACTTTTGGTGATCTGCTGTCTGGTGCTCAGGTGTGGAGCACAAAATAAGCGCTGTCACGTGTGCTCCCTCTGCGGTCTCTAGGTCACCAGGCTGCTCGTTATAGCGCACACCTGTAACCATGGTTTTGCGCACCTGCGCTTCATCAGACTCACCTGGACTCCATCATCACTTCCCTGATTACCTTCCCGGAGGAACTGTTGTCACTCCCTTTGGTTCCTTCCCCAGGCGTCATTGTTTCTGTTCCTGTGTCAGATCTGTGCGTTGTTCATGTTTCTTATTTTTGTATTTTGTTGTATTTATTTATTAAAACACTCACTCCCTGAACTTGCCCCAGCTGGTGACAGGTTCACGCGCATCAGCAGGGGTGACCAGTCCGCTCCTGATCCCTGGGATCGTTCCTTTGGTTGGCATCCTGCGGCTGGAGTCCAATGCACCGGGGAGGGGGTACCGTCACATATGCTCTCTCAGGAGTTTTAGGTCGCCATGCTCCAGCGTCTCAGCCGGACTGACACATATAATAGTGTTTTATTTATTTTTATTTATTTTTTACAAATGTTATTTTTCTTCCACTTTCACATTACAGAGTATTTTGTACAGATCGTTGGCAAATTATTTAAATGTTTTTATCCATTTGAATTCCACCTTGTAACACAACAACATGTGGAAAAAGTCAAGGTGTATGTACAGTTGAAGTCGGAAGTTTACGTACACCTTAGCCAAATACATTTCAATTCAGTTTTTCACAATTACTGACATTTAATCCTAGCAAAAATTCCCTGTCTTAGGTCAGTTAGGATCACCACTTTATTTTAAGAATGTGAAATGTCAGAATAATAGTAGAGAATTATTTATTTCAGGTTTTATTTCTTTTCATCCCATTCCCAGTGGATCAGAAGTTTACATACACTCAATTAGTATTTGGTAGCATTGCCTTTAAATTGTTTAACTTGGGTCAAACGTTTCGGGTAGCCTTCCACAAGCTTCCCACAATAAGTTGGGTGAATTTTGGCCCATTCCTCCTGACAGAGCTGGTGTAACTGAGTCAGGTTTGTAGCCATCCTTGCTCGTACACACTTTTTCAGTTCTGCCCCAAAATATTCTATAGGATTGAGGTCAGGGCTTTGTGATGGCCACTCCAATACCTTGACTTTGTTGTCCTTAAGCCATTTTGCCACAACTTTGGAAGTATGCTTGGGGTTATTGTCCAAGCTTTAACTTCCTGACTGATGTCTTGAGATGTTGCTTCAATATATCCACATATTTTTTCCTACCTTTTTCCTACCTATTTTGTGAAGTGCACTAGTTCCTCCTGCACCCCCACAACATGATGCTGCCACCCCTGTGCTTCACGGTTGGGATGGTGTTCTTCGGCTTGCAATCCTCCCCCTTTTTCCTCCAAACATAACGATGGTCATTATGGCCAAACAGTTCTATTTTTGTTTCATCAGACGAGGAAATTTTCCAAACAGTACAATCTTTGTCCCCATGTGCAGTTGCAAACCGTAGTCTGGCTTTTTTATGGTGGTTATTGAGCAGTGGCTTCTTCCTTGCTGAGCGGCCTTTCAGGTTATGTCGATATAGGACTCGTTTTACTGTGGATATAGATACTTGTGTACCTGTTTCCTCCAGCATCTTCACAAGGTCCTTTGCTGTTGTTCTGGGATTGATTTGCACGTGGTACATTCAGGCATTTGGAAATTGCTCCCAAGGATGAACCAGGCTTGTGGAGGTCTACAATTTTTTTCTGAGGTCTTGGCTTATTTATTTTGATTTTCCCATGATGTCAAGCAAAGAGGCACTGAGTTTCAAGGTAGGCCTTGAAATACATCCACAGGTACACCTTCAATTGACTCAAATTATGTCAATTAGACTATCAGAATCTTCGAAAGTCATGACATCATTTTCTGGAATTTTCCAAGCTGTTTAAAGGCACCGTCAACTTAGTGTATGTAAACTTCTGACCCACTGGAATTGTGATACAGTGAAATAATCTGTCTGTAAACAATTGTTGGAAAATTACTTGTCAAGCACAAAGTCCTAACCGACTTACCAAAACTATAGTTTGTTAACATGAAATTTGTGGAGTGGTTGAAAAACAAGTTTGACTCCAACCTAAGTTTGACTCCAACCTAAACAAGTTTGACTCCAACCTAAGTGTATGTAAACTTCCGACTTCAACTGTATACTTTCTGAAGGCACTGTATCTGATAAATCCAAAAATATCTTTCATGAAAAATATTGACTTAACATTCACTACCCCATGGTACATATCTGGGCTGAAAAGTGTCTCTATCGGGAGGTGTGTGTTTGTGATGTATTGTACTGTTCAAAGACAACGTTCCCCCTCAATGCTACCTTGAAAAAAGGCAGATCGATAAGCAATCGTGCTCCAGAGGGAGTTCCTGGCACATACACACGTACGTGCGCACACACACTTACCTGCGCACACACATACATGAATCATACCCGGCAAATGCACTCAACGAGGGAGAGCTCGGTTTGTTGTTTGTAAAGTTTTAACCTCTTAAAAGTTTCTAAAATAGTTTTCTATTGAAAAAGTTTGGTTACCTTTTGAATTTGGATCCCGTGACTCAGTTGACCTCAGTTGCTGGGACCATTACATCTGTCCAGGGATCCTGCCAACCAAAAGTTTGAAGAACTGCTTGCCGTAGCAGCTAGCCTAGCTTCTAACTAGCTATCAAGCTAGCAGCGTTTCATTGACAGCTTGAACACAGCCCACGACGCGCTTAGCCCTTGTTAATGGGACCGCGGATTGTCCCGGGCTTGTGTCTGTCTAAATCCTTGTAGTTTGTTGCTGTTTACATCTGCCCTTTGACCTGCCCTGTCTGGAACTGCGTTGAGTACCAGCGTTACCATACGTTGCTACCATGGCATCCAAAACCAAAGGTGGGAGTTATGGAGAGGACAATGTTTATTACAGTTCAAATATCTTTTAAATTAACAAAAATGGTTCTACAAGCAGCTGTAACTACAACAAGAAAACAGCTTTGTCCATAAACTAACGGACTCAAATAACAAAAGAATGAACATTTTGACCAGAGAGGTCCAGGACCCTTAAAGGGGAATGGAAACCATAGAAATAGAAATATAGAATAAGAATCGAAATAGAAAATAAGAAATAAGAAGGAATAGAATAAATAGAATGGGAGTTCCCATTCAAGTCAATGATGGCATATTGGGTGGACTGGCGGCCATTGCGGGTGTACCCATAGAAGCAAAGCAGGAAGTAAAAGCAGGAAGTGTACCCAGCAAGCTGTGCTGTGATTTGTTGAATCAACTCAAATGACATCGCAAAAAATGCATTCCATTGTATTAGCCACATCAGTTAGCATCATTTAAATGAACATTCTACATTACCATGGAAATGATTACATCACAATACAAGGCAGTCATTGCGATTGTACTCATGAGTTTACCAGTCAAATTGCCAAGGTTAGAGGTTCCACGCCCGGTCTATTCATTCTTATTTCTATGATGAAAACACTAGGCTTTAGAACACCTGCTAACACTAACTGTAAACAGCAATATTGGCATTGTTGCATCACCGGCAGGATTTACCAAAAATGGCTGAATGTCAAACCTGGCTGAAAGACCATGAACTCTGCATTAATGAGCAACATTTGCAGATGTCAAACCATGTATGAAAACATTATACATATTTTGAAAGCTGAGAATGTTAATCAGTCAAGAAAAAAACACCTGTTAAAATGTAAATCTTTACACAACTTCCTAATGAAGATAGAGAAAAACTTAGAATAGTAATACCTTCTACTGTGAATGAGTTACAGTCGTTTAGTGAACGGTGGTATTTTTCTAGAATTCTATGGAATGTTCCGTAATCAGACACTTTCCTATCTGAATTGTACTGTATATTAACTACATATGTGCACCAAAACATATAACAAAGGCATTTAGTCTTACATATGATCAGGAAAGACATACACAAGTAATATAGTAATCATTAATCAAGAACTTTATTGAGGGGAATACATCCTCTTATTCCAACCCTGGAAATAAAGTGCAAGTTGCAAAAATTTGAATTACAAAATATGATAAGGATAAGGCATATAATAACAATGTGCTTTTACAACTTCATTTTCTTCTGTACATACATTCCACTAGGCATGTAGCCTAATACACAAAGAGTCAAAATGGGAGCAAATGAAAAGCACGCAAGAGAGGGAAAATGACCAGTGACAAACAGAGCTACTGGGTGAAGACTAGGAGTCCCTTGACTAGTGCCTATGTCTGCAATGACTGTCATTCATATTCCATTCACCCAGTTCAATGTAACATCTATAGGTTTAGACTACTACATGATACAACATTTTTCCCTATACCCATAATGAGGTTGCTACAACCTAGCCTATGAATGAAAGTTTACAACGTAGGTGCACACAGGTCGAGAAACAAATTTGAGTTGACAGACAGTGACACATGGAAAGACGGTGACATTCAATAACGCCTTGCAAACTCTTTCCTTCATCTAGCTGATATAGGGTGGAATCATTAGTCCAACAGCTGCAAACGAGACTTTCTATTGGACAAATTCTGGTATGTTTCAGGTATCACTTTCATAGCAGCCACTTTGAATTCCTTCTCGACGTTTATGCACTCTCCTCCTCTCACCTCTTCCCTTCGCTTGTGGACTTCAATGCACAACACATCAGCTGTATGTGACCAGGCAAAAAAACATTTCCAAACCAAACCGCTACACACAGCATTGTTGTCACCATATTAGCTAAAGTAACGTCATAGGCAGGATAGCTAATATAACTAACTCGTTTGTAAACCCGCTACAATCATGCCGTAACGTTAGTTTCACAGTCAGTAAGCAGTTACACCGATGTGCCCTGGTGGCAACAAATTAGCAGAGTCCAAATTGGAAGAGTTCTAGTGTTGTGTTGTAAAGTCATAGCCAAGTAGCTAACCCTCTGTTTGAGCAGGATGTTTCAGTAGGCTAAACTTGCTAGCTGCATTTGCTAGCTAAGTAAGTGAAACTGATTATTTATTTATTTTTATTACAAAATCTCTCTTTATCTCTATTTCTTTCTTCCATCTCCTTCGTTTTGGAAGAAATTAATTAGGTAAACTATCAACTATTGTCTTTCTTTCTCTTTGAGTCACCCACTCAGCACATTTTATACACTGCAGTGCTAGCTAGCTATAGCTTATGCTTTCAATACTAGATTCATTCTCTGATCCCTTGACTGGGTGGTCAACATGTCAGTTCATGCTATAAGAGCTCTTATAGGCTGGAGGACGTCCTCTGGAAGTTGTCATAATTACTGTGTAAGTCTATGGAAGGGGGTGAGAACCATGAGCATCCTAGGTTTTGTATTGAAGTCAATGTCCCCAGAGGAAGACGGAAGCCAGCTGTCTTCCGCCTCAGGGTGCTGTTGAGACTACTGTAGACCTTCACTGCAAAATAGTGTGTTTTAATCAATAATTTGGTAAAGTGATTATATTTAGTACAGTTTATCTAAAAAGGATAACTTCTTAGGATAGTCCTCCCTTTCCTCCTCTGAGGAGCCTCCACTGGTATATATAGGCCTAATAGTACATAACAATAATACATAATTGACCATTACCAGCTAGACCAGGATGATTTAGGCTAGTTAGCAAGCTGACTACCAGCCTGAGCTTTCAAAAGTCATAGATATTAGCTAATTAGCTAGCTACCTATCATCATAAGGGTTAGGCTTCAGGCGTAGGCTACATTCATTCTTGCAATCAACAGCTAGCAGGCTAACAAATTCTCTTCAAATTGACAATACAGTGATCCCTCGCCACTTCGCGGTTCACTTATCGCGGATTCGCTATTTCGCGGATTTTCATAATGCATTTTTTTTTTTTTTTTGGTGCATTGTGCTCTGCATTCTGATTCGCTAAAAACTCACTCCCGCTTCTTGTATCAAAACATGCTACGAATTGTGCTATCATTTTGTCGTCTCGTGCAGTTATGTGTACGTACATAAAACAGCTTGGCAAATTTAGATTAAGTTGGCCAAATTATCTTGTAATTTCGAACATCTCCTAAACCCATAATGTCGACGAAACGCTCTGAAGAGCAGTGAAACGGCCTACACGTGAGTCACTGTATTTGTATACATGTAATAGTTGCTAATTGTAAAAAAAAAAAAAAGTTTTCTATTTCGCGGATTTCACTTATCGCGGGTCATTTTCGGAACGTAACCCCCGCGATAAACGAGGGATACCTGTATTAGCATTTTATTTTGTACAGTTTTCGAAGACAACACTAACATCAAAAACCCAAGAGAAGAGCTAAATCATGTAGATACTGTGAATTTGGAAGGTTTTCAGACCCCTTGAATTTTTCCAAATGTTATTACATCCCAGCTGCATTCTAAAATGTATTACATGTTGATTTCCTTATCAATCTACACACAATACCCCATAATGACAAAGCAAAAACAGTTTTTTATACATTTTTACAAATGTATAAAAAAATTCAATCAGAAATACCTTATTTACATAAGTATTCAGACCCTTTGCTATGAGACACGAAATTGAACTCAGATGCATCCTGTTTCCATTGATCATCCTTGATTTCTTCAACTTGATTGGAGCCATCTGTGGTAAATGCAATTGATTGGACATGATTGGGAAAGGCACACACCTGTCTATATAAGGTCCCAAAGTTGACAGAGAAAAAACCAAGTCATGAGGTCGAAGGAATTGTCCTTAGAGCTCCTAGACAGGATTGTATTAAAGCACAGATCGGGGGAAAGGTACCAAAACATTGCTGCAGCATTGAAGGTCCCCAACAACAGTGGCATCTATCATCTTTAAATGGAAGACGTTTGGAGCCACCAAGACTCTTCTTAGAGCTGGCCACCTGGACAAACTGAGCAATCGTGGGAGACAGGCCTTGGTCAGGGAGTTGACCAAGAACCCGATGGTCACGCTGACAGAGCTCCAGAGTTCCTCTGTGGAGATGGGAGAACCTTCCAGAAGGATCTCTGCAGCACTCCAACAATCAGGCCTTTATGGTAGAGTGGCCAGATGAAAGCCACACTTCAGTAAAAGGCAAATGACAGCCCGCTTGGGGTTAGCAAAGGTCACCTAAAGGACTCTGACCACGAGACACAAGATTCTCTGGTCTGTTGAAACCAAGATTGAACTTTTTGTCCTGAATGCCAAGTGTCACATCTGGAGGAAACCTTCACCATCCCTACGGTGAAGCATGGTGGTGGCAGCATCATCCTGTGGGGATGTTTTTCAGCGGCAGGGACTGGGTCAGGATCGAGGGAAAGATGAGTGGATCAAAGTACAGAGAGATCCTTGATGAAAACTTGCTTCAGAGCGCTCAAGACCTCAGACTTCGGCGAAGGTTCACCTTCCAACAGGATAACCTTCCAACAGGAATGGCTTTAGGACAGGTCTCTGAATGTACTGGAGTGGCCCAGTCAGAGCCCAGACTTGAACCCAATCTAACATATCTGTTGAGACCTGAAAATAGTTTTGCGGCGACGCTCCACAGCCAACCTGACAGAGCTTGAGAGGATCTGCTGAGAAGAATGAGATAAACTCCCCAAATACACGTGTGCCAAGCTTGTAGTATCATACCCAAGAAGACTCGAGGCTGAAATCCCTGCAAAAGATGCTTCAACAAAGTACTGAGTAAAGGGTCTGAATACTTATGTAAATGTGATATTTAAGTTACAAACAAAAAAAGTGCAAAATGCCTAAAAACCTGTTGCTTTGTCATTATGGAATATGTTGTGTAGATTTACGAGGGAATAGGCTGTAACGTAACAAAATGTGTAATGTGTCAAGGGGTCTGAATACTTTCCTAATGCACTGCACTGTAGCTAGCTAACCAGCTACCTTTCCTTATTTTTGCTGACTGTATACTTGGCTTGTTATCAGAAGTTCATTTCACAGACTCATTTATCAATCTGAAAAAATACCATTAGCAACATAAAAAACGAATTGTATACAGTTTCTTACCTTAATATTGTTGTCCTGATCTCAATGACAAAGCTGTCAAAGTTGTGAGAACCCTTTCAGGTCCAGTGGCGGCGAAGTGCCTCCCAGTGGCAGCATTCACTTTCAGTCCCATGCTAAAATTCATAATTTGCTCAAACCTACCAATGATGCATTGGTGTCAGTTGTTACTCTGGCAATTCAATATTGCACTACCCATACCTCTATTAAACCTTCTTCAATATCAAAATCCTAAAAATTTCTATGTTCTATGCACATGTTTAGTATTAGTGGATGGAATACATTTTTTTGCTTAGCTTTACTTCCTAAATGGTTTCCATTCTCCTTTAAGGCCAGGCACCACAGGCTGAAATTACATTTTTGTATTTACCTATCAACAGTTTTAGATTTGTTGGTATTTCTTCAAAAAGTAAGCATAAAAATATCAAAAAACTACATGGAAATGTATATTTTATTTAGTTTATCATACTAACATCATCAACGTTTTTTTGAATTTTAAGTACTTTAAAATGGACATATACTGAGAGTACAAAAAAAATCCTTAATAGGGTGTGGTGCCTGGCCTTAAGAACAGTTTGCAGTTCTCCCAGGGAGAGGTGGATGTCCTGAAAGAGACTTGCAGCAAGATGACAACAAACTGTAAGTCCTCTCGAGATGACATCATCACTTTCTGTGAACCATTATTAACAATGACAGGGAAAACAGACGATCTAAAGGGATAATCCAGGAGGAATAACATCACTGTGGATGGTATACCAGCATCTTCACATGGGAACTGGGCTAAGTCTGAGGAGAATGTAAGAAAAGTTAACACTGAAAAGCTATAGTTGGATCATACAAAGATTGAGATGGAGCGCCTGGGTATGTAACCTACCTAGGTGACATACCCAGGCCGATAGTGGTCAAGTTCCCGAGGTTAAAGGACAAGATGGCTGTTTCTGGAGAGAGCCAAGAGCTTGAGAGGAACCAACATCTTCCTCAACGAGAACTTATCTGAAGCTGTGCACCAGAGGTGGAAAGAACTTATCCAAAATGTGAAAGCTACCAGAGAGCGTGGGGACATTGCTTACATCCACTACGACAGGCTCATTGTCCACCCTCCCTCCCAAAAGCCTTGTAGAAATGAGAGAGAAAAGCATTAGCGTCAGTAGCTTTAGCCCAACATCACACACACACATTTAATATATTTTGTCGCCATATTATGTCTATCTCCAATAAGCTACCAAGGAAAGGGCTTAGAATGGCCCATAATAATATACTCTATGTAGCCTTAGAAATAAGGTTCATGAAATCAATAACTAGCTAACATTAGATAACATTCATATCCTGGCCATATCTGAAACTAGATTAGATCATTCCTTTCATGATAAAGCAGTGGCAGTACAGTAATATAACATCTACAGAAAAGGCAGGAATGCCTATGGGGGAGGTGTTGCTGTATATGTTCAGAGCCATATTCCTGTAAAACTTAGAGAACATCTCATGTCAAATGTTGTTGAAGTGTTGTGATTGAAAGTACACCTGACTCACATAAACCCTCTTCTTTATGGGTGCTGCTATAGGCCACCAAGTGCTAACAGTCAGTATTTGGATATATGTGTGCAATGCTTGATGATGTCTGTGATGTTAACAGAGAGATCTATTTTCTGGGTGACCTGAACAAATACTGGTTAGCAACTAGCTGTCCTATCAAGAGGAAGCTTTTAACTGTGACTAATGTCTGTAATATGACCCAGGTTATCTCTCAGCCAACTACAGTGCATACAAAAAGTGTTGGATCGTGACATTCACCTGTATTGATCATATCTTAACTAATGCTGCAGAGTTTTGCTCCTAAGCAATATCAGTTTCCATTGGCTGTGGCGACCATAACATTGTGGCAAGAACAAGGAGTCTAAAGTACACTGAACAAAAATATAAACGCAACATGTAAAGTCTGGGTCCCATGTTTCATGAGCTGAAATAAAATATACCAGAAATGTTCCATACGCACAAAAAGCTTATTTCTCTCAAATGATGTACACAAATTTGTTTACATCCCTTGTAGTGAGAATTTCTGCTTTGCCAAGATAATCCATCCACCTGACAGGTGTGGCATATCAAGAAGCTGATTAAACAGCATGATCATTACAGAGGTGCACCTTGTGCTGAAGAAAATAAAAGGCCATCGTAAAATGTGCAGTTTTTTCACATAACACAATGGCACAGATGTCTCAAGTTTTGAGGGAGTGTGCAATTGGCATGCTGACTGCAGGGATGTCCACCATAGCTGTTGCAAAATAATTAATAATTCATTTATCTACCATAAGCCGCCTCCAATGTCATTTTAGAGAATTTGGCAATGCGTCCAACCTGCCTCACAACCGCAGACCACATGAATGGTGTCATGTTTGCTGATGTCAACGTTGTGAACAGAGTGCCCCATGGTGGCGGTGGGGTTATGGTATGGGCAGGCATAAGCTAAGGATAATGAACACAATTGCATTTTATCGATGGCAATTTGAGTGCACAGATCTACCATGATGAGATCCTGAGACCTATTGTTGTGCCATTCATCTGCCGCCATCACTTCTAGTTTCAGCATGATAATGCACGGCCCCATGTCGCAAGGATCTGTACTCAATTACTGGAAGCTGAAAATGTCCCAGTTCTTCCATGGCCTGCATACTCACCAGGCATGTCACCCATTGAGCATGTTTGGGATGCTCTGGATCAACGTAGAAGACAGTGTGTTCCAGTTCCCGCCAATATTCAGCAACTTTGCACATCAGTTGATGAGGAGCGGGACAACATTCCACATGCCACAATCAACAGCATGTATGTCGCAACTCTATGCGAAGGAGATGTGTCACGCTGTATGAGGTAAATGGTGGTCACACCAGATTCTGACTGCTTTTATGATCCAGTCTCCTACGTTTTTTTAAAGGCATCTGTGATCAACAGATGCATGTCTGTATTCCCAATCATGTGAAATTCATAGATTAGGATCTAATGAATTAATTTAAATTGACTGATTTCCTTATATAATCTGTAACTCAGTCAAATCTTCGAAATTGTTGCATGTTACGTTTATATTTTTGTTCAGTATAATTAAGAAGAGATCATACAAAAAAATCATCAAGATTTTATTTTATTTTTTATTTAAAAAATGCATACCATACCTTTGTCTGTACATTATTCCTTGAAGCTATTTTATCGCCCCCAGAAACTTCCTTTTACTCTCTGTTCTAGACGTTCTAGACGACCAATTCTCATAGATTTTAGCCGTACCCTTATCCTACTCCTCCTCTGTTCCTCTGGTGATGTAGAGGTGAATCCAGGCCCTGCAGTACCTAGCTCCACTTCTATTCCCCAGGCGCTCTCTTTTGATGACTTCTGTAACCGTAATAGCCTTGGTTTCATGCATGTTAACATTAGAAGCCTCCTCCCTAAGTTTGTTTTGTTCACTGCTTTAGCACACTCTGCCAACCCGGATGTTTTAGCCGTGTCTGAATCCTGGCTTAGGAAGACCACCAAAAATTCTGACATTTTCATCCCTAACTACAAGATTTTCAGACAAGATAGAACGGCCAAAGGGGGCGGTGTTGCAATCTACTGCAAAGATTGCCTGCAGAGTTCTGTTTTACTATCCAGGTCTGTTCCCAAACAATTTGAACTTCTACTTTAAAAATCCACCTCTCTAAAAACAAGTCTCTCACCGTTGCCACCTGCTATAGACCACCCTCTGCCCCCAGCTGTGCTCTGGACACCATATGTGAACTGATTGCCCCCCATCTATCTTCAAGAGCTCGTGCTGCTAGGCGACCTAAATTGGAACATGCTTAACACCCCAGCCATCCTACAATCTAAGCTTGATGCCCTCAATCTCACACAAATTATCAATGAACCTACCAGGTACTATCCCAAATCCGTAAACACGGGTACCCTCATAGATATCATCCTAACCAACTTGCCCTCCAAATACACCTCTGCTGTTTTCAACCAAGATCTCAGCGATCACTGCCTTATTGCCTGCATCCGTAATGGGTCAGCGGTCAAACGACCTCCACTCATCACTGTCAAATGCTCCCTGAAACACTTCAGCGAGCAGGCCTTTCTAATCGACCTGGCCGGGGTATCCTGGAAGGATATTGATCTCATCCCGTCAGTAGAGGATGCCTGGTTATTTTTAAAAAATGCCTTCCTCACCAACTTAAATAAGCATGCCCCATTCAAGAAATTTAGAACCAGGAACAGATATAGCCCTTGGTTCTCTCCAGACCTGACTGCCCTTAACCAACACAAAAACATCCTATGGCGTTCTGCATTAGCATCGAACAGCCCCCGTGATATGCAACTTTTCAGGGAAGCTAGAAACCAATATACACAGGCAGTTAGAAAAGCCAAGGCTAGCTTTTTCAAGCAGAAATTTGATTCCTGCAACACAAACTCAAAAAAGTTCTGGGACACTGTAAAGTCCATGGAGAATAAGAACACCTCCACCCAGCTTCCAACTGCACTGAAGATAGGAAACACTGTCACCACTGACAAATCCACTATAATTGAGAATTTCAATAAGCATTTTTCTACGGCTGGCCATGCTTTCCACCTGGCTACCCCTACCCCCGTCAACAGCACTGCCCTCCCCTCAGCTACTCGCCCAAGCCTTCCCCATTTCTCTTTCTCCCAAATACAGTCAGCTGATGTTCTGAAAGAGCTGCAAAATCTGGACCCTTACAAATCAGCCGGGCTAGATAATCTGGACCCTTTCTTTCTAAAACTATCTGCTGAAATTGTTGCCACCCCTATTACTAGCCTTTTCAACCTCTCTTTCGTGTCGTCTGAGATTCCTAAAGATTGGAAAGCAGCTGTGTCATCCCCCTCTTCAAAGGGGGGGACACTCTTGACTCAAACAGCTACAGACCTATATCTATCCTACCCTGCCTTTCTAAGGTCTTCGAAAGCCAATTCAACAAACAGATTACCGACCATTTCGAATCCCACCATACCTTCTCCGCTATGTAATCTGGTTTCAGAGCTGGTCATGGGTGCACCTCAGCCACGCTCAAGGCCATAAACGATATCTTAACCGCCATCGATAAGAAACAATACTGTGCAGCCGTATTCATTGACCTGGCCAAGGCTTTTGACTCTGTCAATCACCACATCCTCATCGGCAGACTCGACAGCCTTGGTTTCTCTAATGATATCCTCGCCTGGTTCACCAACTACTTCTCTGATTGAGTTCAGTGTGTCAAATCGGAGGGTCTGTTGTCCGGGCCTCTGGCAGTCTCTATGGGGGTGTCACAGGGTTCAATTCTTGGACCGACTCTCTTCTCTGTATACATGAATTATGTCGCTCTTGCTGCTGGTGAGTCTCTGATCCACCTCTACGCAGACGACACTATTCTGTATACGTCTGGCCCTTCTCTTGACACTGTGTTAACAACCCTCCAGGCGAGCTTCAATGCTATACAACTCTCCTTCCGTGGCCTCCAATTGCTCTTAAATACAAGTAAAACTAAATGCATGCTCTTCAACCGATCACTGCCTGCACCTGCCCGCCTGTCCAACATCACTACTCTGGACGGCTCTGACTTAGAATATGTGGAAAACTACAAATACCTAGGTGTCTGGTTAGACTGTAAACTCTCCTTCCAGACTCACATCAAACATCTCCAATCCAAAGTTAAATCTAGAATTGGCTTCCTATTCCGCAACAAGCATCCTTCACTCATGCTAACAAACATACCCTTGTAAAACTGACCATCCTACCAATCCTCGACTTCGGTGATGTCATTTACAAAATAGCCTCCAAAACCCTAGTCAATAAATTGGATGCAGTCTATCACAGTGCCATCCGTTTTGTCACCAAAGCCCCATATACTACCCACCACTGCGACCTGTACACTCTCGTTGGCTGGCCCTCGCTTCATACTCGTCGCCAAACGCACTGGCTCCAGGTCATCTACAAGACCCTGCTAGGTAAAGCCCCCCGTATCTCAGCTCGCTGGTCACCATAGCAGCACCTACCTGTAGCACGCGCTCCAGCAGGTATATCTCTCTGGTCACCCCCAAAACCAATTCTTCCTTTGGCCGCCTCTCCTTCCAGTTCTCTGCTGCCAATGACTGGAACGAACTACAAAAATCTCTGAAACTGGAAACACTTATCTCCCTCACTAGCTTTAAGCACCAGCTGTCAGAGCAGCTCATAGATTACTGCATCTGTACATAGCCCATCTATAATTTAGCCCAAACAACTACCTCTTTACCTACTGTATTTATTTATTTATTTTGCTCCTTTGCACCCCATTATTTCTATCTATACTTTGCACATTCTTCCACTGCAAACCAACCATTCCAGTGTTTTTACTTGCTATATTGTATTTACTTCGCCACCATGGCCTTTTTTATATTTTTATTTATTTATATATATATTTTGTTTGCCTTCACCTCCCTTATCTCACCTCACTTGCTCACATTGTATATAGACTTATTTTTCACTGTATTATTGACTGTATGTTTGTTTTATTCCATGTGTAACTATGTGTTATTGTATGTGTCGAACTGCTTTGCTTTATCTTGGCCAGGTCGCAATTGTAAATGAGAACTTGTTCTCAACTTGCCTACCTGGTTAAATAAAGGTGAAATAAACAAACAAAATAAAAATGTTGGTCTGATGTGTATGAGGAAGTGAATCCAGATGCAGCACTGGAAGTATTTGTAAAATGATTCATGCCAATTGTTGAGAAGCATGCACCTGTTTAGAAACGAACCATGAGAACTGTTAGAACCCACTGGAGTGATGATGAATTGAAAAATTGTATGATTCAAAGAAGTTATGCAAAAGAGGTGGCAAACAAGTCAGGTTGCTCAGCTGATTGGTTGACCTTAGTAGTGGTGTGTTGGTAAAATAACTAAGGACGTCAAGCCAAGCCAGTTCAAATGGCATATTATAACCTACGTTGCGATAATCGTGTTGTTTGCTCTACAACCCATTCGTTCAAATGCCACCGTGATATACAATAAGGCCATGACAACAGTCACACAATAAGGCCATAACAACCCATACATTTGTTTCATCACAAAACCGGAGAGCAACATCTGTCCGGTAAAGTACACAAGGACAATATTGCATGTAACAAACAGTTAAACCACCTGCAGCAACTACTGATTTAGAACCACAGAGTTACCACAGTGTGCGTGCATACGTGAACAAGTGAAACAAAAAATGGTGACTCACCCTACTTGTGGACTAGTTGAATGCCAATACAATCATACCTCTCTTTCATGTTGGCAAAAGGTATATGGCTCTATCATACCGTACACTTTTAGTTTTTCTTGTCATAAGGTACCTAGCTAAATTGCTTTCCAGCCTGATTTCCTCGCATAGGCAACGATGAGCCAGCTAAGTTAGCTAGCTAGTTAGTTAATGTGAGTCCACTAGGCTATATCTAGGCTACAAATTGAACTTCAATCGTCTCAGACCAGTGGCACAACACATTAATGTATGGCTAGATCAGGAATCGGCGTCAGAAATAGACACGTTTTTCTGAAAATGACATTTGCTTAGGAATTGTTTTGATTGGTGTGAAGCCAATTGATTGGTGTGAAGCCAATTAATTATGGACAGACGCAGACATAATTTACAACCACAGTAGTTGTGTTTCGTGAGTCTGCCAGATCAGAGGCAAAGTGTTATATTGATAGGTGCCATAGTTCTGTTCTGTTTGAGCATTCTAAATGTTTTGAGTACTTTTAGGTGTCAGGGAAAATGTATGGAGTAAAAAGTACAGTATTTTCTTTAGGAATGCAGTGGCGTAAAAGTAAAAGTTGTCAAAATAAAAATAGTAAAGCAAAGTACAGATACCCCAAAAAACTACTTAAGTAGTACTTAAAAGTATTTTTACTTAAGTACTTTACACCACTGGAAACAGTTGAGTTCAGTTCAATTCTGAGCTAATTATTTATAGGCCAAATGCTTGCTGGCGTCAATCAAATGCTACGGCGGCAACATGTTATACCCTTTTTATCCAGACAGCATCAGTTACATGGGCTACACATACTGAGACAGAGGGGCGTTGTTTCCCTCACTCGGATGATTTTTCCGGCACGATTCAGACACTTTCGAATTGACGGAAAATTATGAAAACACACAGAGAGACGAAAGATACATTATTTTATCATTAAAAAAATGTACTGGTAAAATATTTGGCGAAGCCTGGCTTCCCTTGGCATCCGTGAATATACGCCACTGGTTGACATACTGTAAATTGAGAATGTTGTGACTAAACTTAATAAATTATATTACCAAAGAAAGATCAATGACATACAGCACAATGGGAAAATAGTTTGGAGTACCTTAAATTATATAAAAGGCAGAAAACCCAATTCATCTCCATCAATCATTGAAGTTGTTGGTCATTTATTACAAAACATTTCAATATTGCAAATCATTATTTGCAATAAATTGAAAAATTCAGAAGTGAAATGACAACATTGAACAGTGAACCATCAAATTTTTGTATAAAAGATCTAAGACAAGGATTGTTGTTCTGATGTTGGTCAAGTTAGTGTGGAAGAGATAGAAAACTAATGGTATCCATCAATAATGATGAAACACCAGGTACAGACAACCTGGATGGGAAACTATAGAGAACGGTAGCAGACTGTATTACCACCAGGCATAGACAACCTGGATGGTAAACTATAGAGAACGGTAGCAGACTGTATTACCACCAGGTATAGACAACCTGGATGGGAAACTATAGAGAACGGTAGCAGACTGTATTACCACCAGGTATAGACAACCTGGATGGGAAACTATAGAGAACAGTAGCAGACTGTATTACCACCAGGTATAGACAACCTGGATGGGAAACTATAGAGAACGGTAGCAGACTATTACCACCAGGTATAGACAACCTAGATGGGAAACTATAGAGAACGGTAGCAGACTGTATTACCACCAGGTATAGACAACCTGGATGGGAAACTATAGAGAATGGTAGCAGACTGTATTACCACCAGGTATAGACAACCTAGATGGTAAAGAATAGAGAATGGTAGCAGACTGTATTACCACCAGGTATAGACAACCTAGATGGTAAACTATAGAGAACGGTAGCAGACTGTATAACCACCAGGTATAGACAACCTGGATGGGAAACTATAGAGAACGGTAGCAGACTATTACCACCAGGTATAGACAACCTGGATGGGAAACTATAGAGAACGGTAGCAGACTGTATTACCACCAGGTATAGACAACCTAGATGGGAAACTATAGAGAATGGTAGCAGACTGTATTACCACCAGGTATAGACAACCTAGATGGTAAACTATAGAGAACGGTAGCAGACTGTATTACCACCAGGTATAGACAACCTGGATGGGAAACTATAGAGAACGGTAGCAGACTGTATTACCACCAGGTATAGACAACCTAGATGGTAAACTATAGAGAACGGTAGCAGACTGTTTACCACCAGGTATAGACAACCTAGATGGTAAACTATAGAGAACGGTGGCAGACTGTTTACCACCAGGTATAGACAACCGAGATGGTAAACTATAGAGAACGGTAGCAGACTGTATTACCACCAGGTATAGACAACCTAGATGGTAAACTTTAGAGAACGGTAGCAGACTGTTTACCACCAGGTATAGACAACCGAGATGGTAAACTATAGAGAACGGTAGCAGACTATTACCACCAGGTATAGACAACCTGGATGGGAAACTATAGAGAACAGTAGCAGACTATTACCACCAGGTATAGACAACCTGGATGGGAAACTATAGAGAACAGTAGCAGACTGTATTACCACCAGGTATAGACAACCTGGATGGGAAACTATAGAGAACGGTAGCAGACTGTATTACCACCAGGTATAGACAACCTGGATGGGAAACTATAGAGAACGGTAGCAGACTGTATTACCACCAGGTATAGACAACCTGGATGGGAAACTATAGAGAACGGTAGCAGACTATTACCACCAGGTATAGAAAACCTCGATGGGAAACTATAGAGAACGGTAGCAGACTGTATTACCACCAGGTATAGACAACCTAGATGGGAAACTATAGAGAACGGTAGCAGACTGTATTACCACCAGGTATAGACAACCTGGATGGGAAACTATAGAGAACAGTAGCAGACTGTATTGCCACCAGGTATAGACAACCTGGATGTGAAACTATAGAGAACGGTAACAGACTGTATTACCACCAGGTATAGACAACCTGGATGGGAAACTATAGAGAACGGTAGCAGACTATTACCACCAGGTATAGACAACCTAGATGGGAAACTATAGAGAATGGTAGCAGACTGTATTACCACCAGGTATAGACAACCTAGATGGGAAACTATAGAGAACGGTAGCAGACTGTATTACCACCAGGTATAGACAACCTGAATGGGAAACTATAGAGAATGGTAGCAGACTGTATTACCACCAGGTATAGACAACCTAGATGGTAAAGTATAGAGAATGGTAGCAGACTGTATTACCACCAGGTATAGACAACCTAGATGGTAAACTATAGAGAACGGTAGCAGACTGTATAACCACCAGGTATAGACAACCTGGATGGGAAACTATAGAGAACGGTAGCAGACTATTACCACCAGGTATAGACAACCTGGATGGGAAACTATAGAGAACGGTAGCAGACTGTATTACCACCAGGTATAGACAACCTAGATGGGAAACTATAGAGAATGGTAGCAGACTGTATTACCACCAGGTATAGACAACCTAGATGGTAAACTATAGAGAACGGTAGCAGACTGTTTACCACCAGGTATAGACAACCGAGATGGTAAACTATAGAGAACGGTAGCAGACTGTATTACCACCAGGTATAGACAACCTGGATGGGAAACTATAGAGAACGGTAGCAGACTGTATTACCACCAGGTATAGACAACCTAGATGGTAAACTATAGAGAACGGTAGCAGACTGTATTACCACCAGGTATAGACAACCTGGATGGGAAACTATAGAGAACGGTAGCAGACTGTATTACCACCAGGTATAGACAACCTGGATGGGAAACTATAGAGAACGGTAGCAGACTGTATTACCACCAGGTATAGACAACCTAGATGGTAAACTACAGAGAATAGTAGCAGACTGTATTACCACCAGGTATAGACAACCTGGATGGGAAACTATAGAGAACGGTAGCAGACTGTATTACCACCAGGTATAGACAACCTGGATGGGAAACTATAGAGAATGGTAGCAGACTGTATTACCACCAGGTATAGACAACCTAGATGGTAAAGAATAGAGAATGGTAGCAGACTGTATTACCACCAGGTATAGACAACCTAGATGGTAAACTATAGAGAACGGTAGCAGACTGTATAACCACCAGGTATAGACAACCTGGATGGGAAACTATAGAGAACGGTAGCAGACTATTACCACCAGGTATAGACAACCTGGATGGGAAACTATAGAGAACGGTAGCAGACTATTACCACCAGGTATAGACAACCTGGATGGGAAACTATAGAGAACGGTAGCAGACTGTATTACCACCAGGTATGGACAACCTAGATGGGAAACTATAGAGAATGGTAGCAGACTGTATTACCACCAGGTATAGACAACCTAGATGGGAAACTATAGAGAACGGTAGCAGACTGTATTACCACCAGGTATAGACAACCTGGATGGGAAACTATAGAGAACGGTAGCAGACTGTATTACCACCAGGTACAGACAACCTAGATGGTAAACTATAGAGAACGGTAGCAGACTGTTTACCACCAGGTATAGACAACCTAGATGGTAAACTATAGAGAACGGTGGCAGACTGTTTACCACCAGGTATAGACAACCGAGATGGTAAACTATAGAGAACGGTAGCAGACTATTACCACCAGGTATAGACAACCTGGATGGGAAACTATAGAGAACAGTAGCAGACTATTACCACCAGGTATAGACAACCTGGATGGGAAACTATAGAGAACAGTAGCAGACTGTATTACCACCAGGTATAGACAACCTGGATGGGAAACTATAGAGAACGGTAGCAGACTGTATTACCACCAGGTATAGACAACCTGGATGGGAAACTATAGAGAACGGTAGCAGACTGTATTACCACCAGGTATAGACAACCTGGATGGGAAACTATAGAGAACGGTAGCAGACTATTACCACCAGGTATAGAAAACCTCGATGGGAAACTATAGAGAACGGTAGCAGACTGTATTACCACCAGGTATAGACAACCTAGATGGGAAACTATAGAGAACGGTAGCAGACTGTATTACCACCAGGTATAGACAACCTGGATGGGAAACTATAGAGAACAGTAGCAGACTGTATTGCCACCAGGTATAGACAACCTGGATGGGAAACTATAGAGAACGGTAACAGACTGTATTACCACCAGGTATAGACAACCTGGATGGGAAACTATAGAGAACGGTAGCAGACTATTACCACCAGGTATAGACAACCTAGATGGGAAACTATAGAGAATGGTAGCAGACTGTATTACCACCAGGTATAGACAACCTAGATGGGAAACTATAGAGAACGGTAGCAGACTGTATTACCACCAGGTATAGACAACCTGGATGGGAAACTATAGAGAATGGTAGCAGACTGTATTACCACCAGGTATAGACAACCTAGATGGTAAACTATAGAGAACGGTAGCAGACTGTATAACCACCAGGTATAGACAACCTGGATGGGAAACTATAGAGAACGGTAGCAGACTATTACCACCAGGTACAGACAACCTGGATGGGAAACTATAGAGAACGGTAGCAGACTGTATTACCACCAGGTATAGACAACCTAGATGGGAAACTATAGAGAATGGTAGCAGACTGTATTACCACCAGGTATAGACAACCTAGATGGTAAACTATAGAGAACGGTAGCAGACTGTTTACCACCAGGTATAGACAACCGAGATGGTAAACTATAGAGAACGGTAGCAGACTGTATTACCACCAGGTATAGACAACCTGGATGGGAAACTATAGAGAACGGTAGCAGACTGTATTACCACCAGGTATAGACAACCTAGATGGTAAACTATAGAGAACGGTAGCAGACTGTATTACCACCAGGTATAGACAACCTGGATGGGAAACTATAGAGAACGGTAGCAGACTGTTTTACCACCAGGTATAGACAACCTGGATGGGAAACTATAGAGAACAGTAGCAGACTGTATTACCACCAGGTATAGACAACCTAGATGGTAAACTACAGAGAATAGTAGCAGACTGTATTACCACCAGGTATAGACAACCTGGATGGGAAACTATAGAGAACGGTAGCAGACTGTATTACCACCAGGTATAGACAACCTAGATGGTAAACTACAGAGAACGGTAGCAGACTGTATTACCACCAGGTATAGACAACCTGGATGGGAAACTATAGAGAACGGTAGCAGACTGTATTACCACCAGGTATAGACAACCTGGATGGGAAACTATAGAGAACGGTAGCAGACTGTATTACCACCAGGTATAGACAACCTGGATGGGAAACTATAGAGAACGGTAGCAGACTGTATTACCACCAGGTATAGACAACCTGGATGGGAAACTATAGAGAACAGTAGCAGACTGTATTACCACCAGGTATAGACAACCTAGATGGGAAACTATAGAGAACGGTAGCAGACTATTACCACCAGGTATAGACAACCTGGATGGGAAACTATAGAGAACGGTAGCAGACTGTATTACCACCAGGTATAGACAACCGAGATGGTAAACTATAGAGAACGGTAGCAGACTGTATTACCACCAGGTATAGACAACCTAGATGGTAAACTATAGAGAACGGTAGCAGACTGTATTACCACCAGGTATAGACAACCTGGATGGGAAACTATAGAGAACGGTAGCAGACTGTATTACCACCAGGTATAGACAACCTGGATGGGAAACTATAGAGAACGGTAGCAGACTATTACCACCAGGTATAGACAACCTCGATGGGAAACTATAGAGAACGGTAGCAGACTGTATTACCACCAGGTATAGATAACCTAGATGGGAAACTATAGAGAATGGTAGCAGACTGTATTACCACCAGGTACAGACAACCTAGATGGGAAACTATAGAGAACGGTAGCAGACTGTATTACCACCAGGTACAGACAACCTAGATGGGAAACTATAGAGAACGGTAGCAGACTGTATTACCACCAGGTATAGACAACCTGGATGGGAAACTATAGAGAACAGTAGCAGACTGTATTACCACCAGGTATAGACAACCTGGATGGGAAACTATAGAGAACGGTAGCAGACTGTATTACCACCAGGTATAGACAACCTGGATGGGAAACTATAGAGAACGGTAGCAGACTGTATTACCACCAGGTATAGACAACCTAGATGGTAAACTACAGAGAATAGTAGCAGACTGTATTACCACCAGGTATAGACAACCTGGATGGGAAACTATAGAGAACGGTAGCAGACTGTATTACCACCAGGTATAGACAACCTAGATGGTAAACTACAGAGAATAGTAGCAGACTGTATTACCACCAGGTATAGACAACCTGGATGGGAAACTATAGAGAACGGTAGCAGACTGTATTACCACCAGGTATAGACAACCTAGATGGTAAACTACAGAGAATAGTAGCAGACTGTATTACCACCAGGTATAGACAACCTGGATGGGAAACTATAGAGAACGGTAGCAGACTGTATTACCACCAGGTATAGACAACCTGGATGGGAAACTATAGAGAACGGTAGCAGACTGTATTACCACCAGGTATAGACAACCTGGATGGGAAACTATAGAGAACGGTAGCAGACTGTATTACCACCAGGTATAGACAACCTGGATGGGAAACTATAGAGAACAGTAGCAGACTGTATTACCACCAGGTATAGACAACCTAGATGGGAAACTTTTGAGAACGGTAGCAGACTATTACCACCAGGTATAGACAACCTGGATGGGAAACTATAGAGAACGGTAGCAGACTGTATTACCACCAGGTATAGACAACCGAGATGGTAAACTATAGAGAACGGTAGCAGACTGTATTACCACCAGGTATAGACAACCTAGATGGTAAACTATAGAGAACGGTAGCAGACTGTATTACCACCAGGTATAGACAACCTAGATGGGAAACTATAGAGAACGGTACCAGACTGTATTACCACCAGGTATAGACAACCTGGATGGGAAACTATAGAGAACGGTAGCAGACTATTACCACCAGGTATAGACAACCTCGATGGGAAACTATAGAGAACGGTAGCAGACTGTATTACCACCAGGTATAGATAACCTAGATGGGAAACTATAGAGAATGGTAGCAGACTGTATTACCACCAGGTACAGACAACCTAGATGGGAAACTATAGAGAACGGTAGCAGACTGTATTACCACCAGGTACAGACAACCTAGATGGGAAACTATAGAGAACGGTAGCAGACTGTATTACCACCAGGTATAGACAACCTGGATGGGAAACTATAGAGAACAGTAGCAGACTGTATTGCCACCAGGTATAGACAACCTGGATGGGAAACTATAGAGAACGGTAGCAGACTGTATTACCACCAGGTAAAGACAACCTGGATGGGAAACTATAGAGAACGGTAGCAGACTATTACCACCAGGTATAGACAACCTAGATGGGAAACTATAGAGAACGGTAGCAGACTGTATTACCACCAGGTATAGACAACCTGGATGGGAAACTATAGAGAATGGTAGCAGACTGTATTACCATCAGGTATAGACAACCTAGATGGTAAAGTATAGAGAATGGTAGCAGACTGTATTACCACCAGGTATAGACAACCTAGATGGTAAACTATAGAGAACGGTAGCAGACTGTATAACCACCAGGTATAGACAACCTGGATGGGAAACTATAGAGAACGGTAGCAGACTATTACCACCAGGTATAGACAACCTGGATGGGAAACTATAGAGAACGGTAGCAGACTGTATTACCACCAGGTATAGACAACCTAGATGGGAAACTATAGAGAATGGTAGCAGACTGTATTACCACTAGGTATAGACAACCTAGATGGTAAACTATAGAGAACAGTAGCAGACTGTATTACCACCAGGTATAGACAACCTGGATGGTAAACTATAGAGAACGGTAGCAGACTGTATTACCACCAGGTATAGACAACCTGGATGGGAAACTATAGAGAACGGTAGCAGACTGTATTACCACCAGGTATAGACAACCTAGATGGTAAACTATAGAGAACGGTAGCAGACTGTATTACCACCAGGTATAGACAACCTGGATGGTAAACTATAGAGAACGGTAGTAGACTATTACCACCAGGTATAGACAACCTGGATGGGAAACTATAGAGAACGGTAGCAGACTGTATTACCACCAGGTATAGACAACCTAGATGGTAAACTATAGAGAACGGTAGCAGACTGTTTACCACCAGGTATAGACAACCGAGATGGTAAACTATAGAGAACGGTAACAGACTGTATTACCACCAGGTATAGACAACCTGGATGGGAAAATATAGAGAACGGTAGCAGACTGTATTACCACCAGGTATAGACAACCTAGATGGTAAACTATAGAGAACGGTAGCAGACTGTATTACCACCAGGTATAGACAACCTGGATGGGAAACTATAGAGAACGGTAGCAGACTGTATTACCACCAGGTATAGACAACCTAGACGGTAAACTACAGAGAATAGTAGCAGACTGTATTACCACCAGGTATAGACAACCTGGATGGGAAACTATAGAGAACGGTAGCATACTATTACCACCAGGTATAGACAACCTGGATGGGAAACTATAGAGAACGGTAGCAGACTGTATTACTACCAGGTATAGACAACCTGGATGGGAAACTATAGAGAACGGTCGCAGACTGTATTACCACCAGGTATAGACAACCTGGATGGGAAACTATAGAGAACGGTAGCAGACTGTATTACCACCAGGTACAGACAACCTGGATGGTAAACTGTAGAGAACAGTAGCAGACTATTACCACCAGGTATAGACAACCTGGATGGGAAACTATAGAGAACGGTAGCAGACTATTACCACCAGGTATAGACAACCTAGATGGTAAACTACAGAGAATAGTAGCAGACTGTATTACCACCAGGTACAGACAACCTGGATGGGAAACTATAGAGAACGGTAGCAGACTGTATTACCACCAGGTATAGACAACCTAGATGGTAAACTATAGAGAACGGTAGCAGACTGTATTACCACCAGGTATAGACAACCTGGATGGGAAACTATAGAGAACGGTAGCAGACTGTATTACCACCAGGTATAGACAACCGAGATGGTAAACTACAGAGAATAGTAGCAGACTGTATTACCACCAGGTATAGACAACCTGGATGGGAAACCATAGAGAACGGTAGCAGACTGTATTACCACCAGGTACAGACAACCTGGATGGTAAACTGTAGAGAACAGTAGCAGACTGTATTACCACCAGGTATAGACAACCTAGATGGTAAACTATAGAGAACGGTAGCAGACTGTTTTACCACCCCTTTGTGCTAGATCTTTAACCAAAGCCTAATGGAGTGTGTGTCCACAGGTGTAGAAGGAAGCTAAAGTCATTCCACTGCCTAAAAATAGTAAAGCACCCTTTGCTGGCTGTAACAGCCGACCAATCAGTTTTCTGCCTGTTCTTGGTAAACTGATGGAGAAGATCTATTAACTACTGACTCTCAGCATGCATATAAAGGAGGGCACTCAACTTGTACCACACTGACTCAGATTGACTGACAATTGGTTAAAATAAATGGATAATAAGATGATAGTTGGAGCTGCATTGTTAGATTTCAGTGCAGCCTTTGAGGTTATTGATCATACATTGTTATTGATAAAACTGACTTGCTATGGCTTTACATCACCTGCCATCACGTGGTTGGAGAGTTATTTATCCAATAGAACTCAGAGAGTGTTCTTCAATGGAAGCTTCTCTCACATGGAAGCTTCTTGCCACTGGTCTTACATGAAGCTAGAATGACTATGTATGAGGATGATTCCACACTCTACATGTCAGCACCCAAAGCCAGTAAGCTCACTGAAATTCTAAATAAGGAGTTACAGTCAGTTTCAGAATGGGTGATTAATAATTAACTGGTCTTAAACACATCTAAAACTAAAAAGCATTGTATTTGGTTGTAAACATTCTCTAAGACCTAAACCTCTGCTGGAGTTGTGTATAAAGGGTGTGACCATTGAGGACGTTGAGGAAGCTAAACTCCTAGGATTAACATCGGATGGTCAGTTATCATGGTCAGGTTATATTGACAAAGTTGGGGAGGGGTATGTCTGTTATAAAACGATGTTCTGCGTTTTTGACACAACAATCGAATCTACTAGTCGTTCAGGCTCTGGTCTTGTCCCATCTTGATTACTGTCTGGCAATATGGTAAAGTGCAGCAAAGACCTAGCAAAGCTGCAGCTGGCTCAAAACAGAGCAGTACGCCTATCCCTTAACTGCACATACAGAACTAACATCAGCAACATCACACTAGTCTTTCCTGGTTGAGGGTTGATGAGAGATTAATTGCTTCTATTCTAGTTTTTATGATAAATATTACTGTAATGAAAATTCCAGATTGTCTGCATTATCAAATAACATTCAGCTCAGACACCCATACATACCCCACAAGACATGCCACCAGGGGTCTCTTCACAGTCCCCATGTCCAAAACAAATTCACGGCAACGCACAGTTTTATACAGAGCCGTGAGTGCATGGAACTCCCTTCCATCTCCAATTAACAGCTAAATTACCTTTTGAAAAAACGGACAAAAAAAACAACTGGAAGGCCGGGGACTGAGGAGACACACACACACCCACACAGACACATTCTAGCAAACATATATTTGCTGTATTGTTTGTATATCGTTGTATTGTAATGTGTGTGACTGTCCTTATCTATCAGTGTATCAGTGGTTTGCTGCTTCTGCAAAAGCTAATGGGGATCCAAACAAGTAAATAACACACAAATGCATCAATGCCTCCCCTACTGTCTGTCTGGATCTCCTCTGTCTCTCAGCCACAATGCAACTGTCTGTCTGGCACTCCTCTGTCTCTCAGCCACAATGCAACTGTCTGTCTGGCACTCCTCTGTCTCTCAGCCACAATGCAACTATCTGTTTGGAGGGGAAAATGGAGCAGTGGGTGATCGACAGCCAGCTGGGCTTAGAACAGACAGTGTTGGGCATGGTAATGAGTGCTGGGTAAGACTGAGACTATCCCCATGTTCTAGAGACAGGGGAGAAACATAACCAATAATTAAGGAAAGGGTTTCAGGGAACCAGGAGAGGCAGGGGAGAGTGGGGGAGGAAGGGGGGCGGCAGGGGGAACCTCTTTTGTTTTCTGTGCTGAGGCAGAGAAGGGGGGTAGTGGAGGGGGGAGTGGGGAGGGGGGGTATGTCTCTCTGGTGGCAGTGACAAATGCGGCACGATAGGACTGGGGAGCCTCAGGGATCTGATTTACTTCCACAAACAGTATCTCTGCAGTGGCACACACACACACACACACACACACACACACAAACGCACGCACGCACACAGGCAGGCACGCACGCACGCACGCACGCACGCACGCACGCACACACACACACACACACACACACACACACACACACACACACACTCTCTCTCTCTCTCCGTAGGGTTCTGTCTCTCTCATCCCCCACCATGCGTCTCTCTCTCTCTCTCTATAGCCGTGTTCACACCTTGCATCAGCATCTGGACACAGCAGTGGTTAAAACTGTAGAACCCAGCTATGACATTTGAATAAAAAAATTGATTTTATCAAACAAAACTATGCTACATTTTATCTCTGGGACCGTCAGGATGACAAATCAGAGCACGATTACTGAATGTAAAGTCATTATTTACCTTCAGAGGAGAATGAATCAAACCAGTTGCCGTGATAAAAGTTTTTTGTTGTTGTGCACTCTCCTCAAACAATAGCATGGTCTTTTTTCACTATAATAGCTACTATAAATTGGACAGTGGAGTTAGATTAACAATAATTTAAGGTTTCTGCACATATAAGACATGTCTATGTCCTATGAAATGTTCTTGTTACTTACAACATCATGCTAATCACATCAGCGCACGTTAGCTCAACGTCCCGCGGTGGGACATCAATCCCATAGAGGCTAACTGCCTTGCCCATGCGAAGAACGGCAGATTTTTACCACCTTGCCGGCTCGGTTGGGCCAGCAACCTTTCAGTTACTGGCCCAACGCTCTTAGCCACTAGGCCACCTGCCGCCCGTTCTCCTGTTCCCCCTCCTGGTATTACAGTCTTTGGCCTTTCTGTACAATCTTTTCAAATATTTGATTTTGCGCTGGCATTGGATGGCAATATGCTGGAAGAATATAGGTAGACTTGTTCTCAAATTTGCTTTGTTAAAATCCCCAGCTACAATAAATGTAGCCTCAGGATGTATGGTTTACAGTTTGCATATAGTCCAGTGAAGTTCCTTAATGGCCGTCTTGGTGTCTGCTTGAGGGGGAATGCACGTTAGTTATAGTCACAGCTGTGTACATTCTCCCTCAAGCAGACACCAAGACGGCCATCAAGGAACTTCAGTGGACTCTATGCAAACTGGAAACCATACATCCTGAGGCTTTTCAGAGGTATTGTTAACAAACACACCCCCATAAAGAAAATGAGAATTAAAGCCCCTGGTTCAACCGTGATCTTGCAGAGATACTCCACCTCAAGATTTGCATTTGGTGAAAGGCTCGGTACACCCATACCTAGGCTGACTGGCTCTCGTTCAGGCAAATGAGAAATAAGTTCACTCAGGCTATCCGGAAGGCCAAAGTTAGTTACTTTAAGGAGCATTTCTCTCTCTGTGGGTCTAACCCCAAGAAGTTCTGCAAAAAAATGTAAGACCTGGAGAAGAAACCCTCCTTAATGTTTATGATGTGGTTGTTACTGACAAGAAGCACATGGCTGAACTCTTTAATCACCACTTCATTAAGTCAGGAATCCTATTTGACTCAGCAATGCCTCCATGCCCGTCCAAAATGTCCTCATCTCCCACCCCTTCTAATGCAACTATCCCCGATGCCTCTCCCTCTTTTTCCCCTGCCCCGCTACAAAGTTTCTCCCTGCAGGCAGTCACTGAGTCCGAGGTGCTAAAGGAGCTCCTTAAACTTGACCCCAAAAAAACATCTGGGTCAGATGGTTTAGACCCTTTCTACTAAAAGTTGCTGCCCCTATCATCGCAAATCCTATCTCCAACGTTTTTAACCAGTCTCTCCTTTCTGGGGAGGTTCCCATTGCTTGTAAGGCAGCCACAGTTCGTTCTTTATTTAAAGGGGGAGATCAAGCTGATCCTAACTGTTATACGCCTATTTCTATTTTGCCCTGTTTATCAAAGTGTTGGAAAAACTTGTCAATAATTAACAGACTGGTTTTCTTGATGTCTATAGTGTTCTCTCGGGTATGCAATCTGGTTTCCGCTCATATTATGGATGTGTCACTGCAACCTTAAAGGTCCTCAATGATGTCACCATTGCCCTTGATTCTAAGCAATATTGTGGTGCTATTTTTATTGACTTGGCCAAAGCTTTTGACACGGTAGACCATTCCATTCTTGTGGGCCGGCTAAGAAGTATTGCTGTCTCTGAAGGGTCTTTGGCCTGGTTTACTAACTACCTCTCTCAAAGACTGCAGTGTAGGAAGTCAGAAAATCTGCTCTCTCAGCCACTGCCTGTCACCAAGGGAGTACCCCAAGGCTCAATCCTAGGCTCCATGCTCTTCTCAATTTACATCAACAACATAGCTCAGGCTGTAGGAAGCTCTCTCATCCATTTATATGCAGATGATACAGTCTTATTCTCAGCTGGCCCTCCCCAGATTTTGTGTTAAATGCTCTGCAACAAAGCTTTCTTAGTGTCCAACAAGCTTTCTCTACTATAAACCTTGTTCTGAACACCTCCAAAAAAAGGTAATGGGGTTTGGTAAGAAGAATGCCCCTCTTCCCACAGGTGTTATTACTACCTCTGAGGCATTAGAGCTTGAGGACTGGAATATGTTCCGGTCAGCCTCAGAGAACAACATCGACCTATACGCTGACTCGGTGAGTGCGTTTATAAAGAAGTGCATTGGAGATGTTGTACCCACTGTGACTATTAAAACCTACCCTAACCAGAAACCATGGATGGATGGCGGCATTAGCGCAAAACTGAAAGCGCGATCCACCGCATTTAACCATGGAAAGAGGTCTGGGAATGTCTGAATATAAACCGTGTAGATATTTCCTCCGCAAGGCAATCAAACAAGCGAAATGCCAGTACAGGGACAAGGTGGAGTAGCAATTCAATGGCTCAGACATGAGACGTATGTGGCAGGGTCTACAGGAAATCACGGACTACAAAAAGGAATCCAGCCATGTCACAGACACTGACGTAACGTTTCCAGACAAACTAAACACATTCTTTGCCCGCTTTGAGGATAATACAGTGCCACCGTAACAAGGACTGCGCCCCCCCCCCCCTCCCCCTTCTCCGTGGCTGACGTGAGAAAAACATTTAAACGTGTTAACCCTCGTAAGGCCGCTGGCCCAGACGGCATCCCTAATGGTCTTCCAAATGGACCATGACCCCAAGCATACTTCCAAAGTTGTGGCAAAATGGCTTAAGGAAAACAAAGTCAAGGTATTAGAGTGGCCATCACAAAGCCCTGACCTCAATCATATAGAACATTTGTGGGCAGAACTGTAAAAACGTTTGCGAGCAAGGAGGCCTACAAACCTGACTCAGTTACACCAGCTCTGTCAGGAGGAATGGGCCAAAATCCACCCAACTTATTGTGGGAAGCTTGTGGAAGGCTACCTGAAAAGTTTGACCCAAGTTAAATAGTTGAAAGTCAATGCTACCAAATACTAATTGAGTGAATGTAAACTTCTGACCCACTGGGAATGTGATGAAAGAAATAAGAGCCGAAATAAATAATTCTCTCTAATATTATTCTGACATCTCACATTCTTAAAATAAAGTGGTGATCCTAACTGACCTAAGACAGGGAATTTTTACTTAGATTAAATGTCAGGAATTGTGAAAAAACGAGTTTAAATGTATTTGGCTAAGGTGTATGTAAACTTCCGACTTCAACTGTATATACACTGCTCAAAAAAATAAAGGGAACACTTAAACAACACAATGTAACTCCAAGTCAATCACACTTCTGTGAAATCAAACTGTCCACTTAGGAAGCAACACTGATTGACAATACATTTCACATGCTGTTGTGCAAATGGAATAGACAAAAGGTGGAAATTATAGGCAATTAGTAAGACACCCCCAAAAAAGGAATGGTTCTGCAGGTGGTGACCACAGACCACTTCTCAGTTCCTATGCTTCCTGGCTGATGTTTTGGTCACTTTTGAATGCTGGCGGTGCTTTCACTCTAGTGGTAGCCTGAGACGGAGTCTACAACCCACACAAGTGGCTCAGGTAGTGCAGCTCATCCAGGATGGCACATCAATGCGAGCTGTGGTAAGAAGGTTTGTTGTGTCTGTCAGCGTAGTGTCCAGAGCATGGAGGCGCTACCAGGAGACAGGCCAGTACATCAGGAGACGTGGAGGAGGACGTAGGAGGGCAACAACCCAGCAGCAGGACCGCTACCTCAGCCTTTGTGCAAGGAGGTGACCTGCCAGAGCCCTGCAGCAGGCCACAAATGTGCATGTGTCTGCTCAAACGATCAGAAACAGACTCCATGAGGGTGGTATGAGGGCCCGACGTCCACAGGTGGGGGTTGTGCTTACAGCCCAACACCGTGCAGGACGTTTGGCATTTGCCAGAGAACACCAAGATTGGCAAATTCGCCACTGGCGCCCTGTGCTCTTCACAGATGAAAGCAGGTTCACAGTGAGCACATGAGCACATGTGACAGACGTGACAGAGTCTGGAGACGCCGTGGAGAACGTTCTGCTGTCTGCAACATCCTCCAGCATGACCGGTTTGGCGGTGGGTCAGTCATGGTGTGGGGTGGCATTTCTTTGTGGGGCCGCACAGCCCTCCATGTGCTCGCCAGAGGTAGACTGACTGCCATTAGGTACCGAGATGAGATCCTCAGACCCCTTGTGAGACCATATGCTGACACATGCACATTTGTGGCCTGCTGGAGGTCATTTTGCAGGGCTCTGGCAGTGCACCTCTTTGCACAAAGGCGGAGGTAGCGGTCCTGCTGCTGGGTTGTTGCCCTCCTACTGCCTCCTCCACGTCTCCTGATGTACTGGCCTGTCTCCTGGTAGCGCCTCCATGCTCTGGACACTACGTTGACAGACACAGCAAACCTTTTTGCCACAGCTCGCATTGATGTGCCATCCTGGATGAACTGCACTACCTGAGCCACTTGTGTGGGTTGTAGACTCCGTCTCATGCTACCACTAGAGTGAAAGCACCGCCAGCATTCAAAAGTGACCAAAACATCAGCCAGGAAGCATAGGAACTGAGAAGTGGTGTGTTGTCACCACCTGCAGAACCTGTCCTTTTTTGGGGGTGTCTTACTAATTGCCTATAATTTCCACCTTTTGTCTATTCCATTTGCACAACAGCATGTGAAGTTTATTGTCAATCAGTGTTGCTTCCTAAGTGGACAGTTTGATTTCACAGAAGTGTGATTGACTTGGAGTTACATTGTGTTGTTTAAGTGTTCCCTTTTTTTTTGAGCAGTGTATATTTGAGATTCTTCAAAGTAGCCACCCTTTGCCTTGATGACAGCTTTGCACACTCTTGGCATTCTCTCAACCAGCTTCACGTGGAATGCTTTTCCAACAGTTTAGAAGGAGTTCCCACATATGCTGCGCACTTGTTGGCTGCTTTACCTTCACTCTGCAGTACAACTCATCCTAAAAAAAATCTCAATTGGGCTGAGATCGTGTGATTGTGGAGGCCAGGTCATCTGATGCAGCATTCCATCATGCTCCTTCTTGGTCAAATAACCCTTACACAGCCTGGAGGTGTGGTAGGTCATTGTTCTGTTGAAAAACAAATGATAGACCCACTATGCACAAACGAGATGGGATGGCGTATTGCTGCAGAATGCTGTGGAGGGCATGCTGGTTAAGTGTGCCTTGAATTCTAAAATAAATCACAGACAGCGTCACCAGCAAAGCACCTCCACACCATCACACCTCCTCCTCCTTGCTTCACAGTGGGAACCACACATGCAGAGATCATTTGTTCACCTTCTCTGCGTCTCACAAAGACAGTGGTTGGAACCAAAAATCTCAAATTTGGACTAATCAGACCAAAGGACAAATTTCCACCAGTCTAATGTCCATTGCTCATGTTTCTTGGCCCAAGCAAGTCTCTTCTTCTTATTGGTGTCCTTTAGTAGTGGTTTCTTTGTAGCAATTCGATTATGAAGGCCTGATTCACGCAGTCTCCTCTGAACAGTTGATGTTGAGATGTTTCTGTTACTTGAACTCTGTGAAGCATTTATTTGGGCTGCAATTTCTGAGGCTGGTGAATCTAATGAACGTATCCTCCGCAGCAGAGGTGACTCTGGGTCTTTCTTTCCTCTGGCAGTCCTCATGAGAGCCAGATTCATCATAGCGCTTGATGGGTTTTGAGACTAAACTTGAAGAAACTTTCAAAGTTCTTGACATTTTCCGGATTGACTGATCTTCATGTCTTAAAGTAGTGATGGACTGTCGTTTGTCTTTAATTATTTGAGCTGTTCTTGCCATAATATGGATTTGGTCTTTTACCAAATAGGGCTATCTTCTGTGTACCCACCCTTCCTTGTCAAAACACAACTAATTGGCTCAAACGCATTAAGGAAAGAAATTGCACAAATTAACTTTTAACAAGGCACACCTGTTAGTTGAAATGCATTCCAGGTGACTACCTCATGAAGCTGGTTGAGAAATGCCAAGAGTGTGTAAAGCTGTCATCAAGGCAAAAGGTGTCTACTTTAAAGAATCTCAAATATGAAATATATCTTGATTTGTTTAACACTTTTTTGGTTACTACATGATTCCATATGTGTTATTTCATAGTTTGATTTCTTCACTATTATTCTACAATGTGGAAAATAGTAAAAATTAAGAATAACCCTGGAATGAGTAGGTCTGTCCAAACTTTTGACTGGTATTGTGCATCATTTCTATTGGACTGAGGCATTCGACCACAGTGTCAGTAGGCAGTTGGTTTCTAATGAAGACCATGATCTTAATTCTGGAGGAATTGTGGAGGTATCGTTGTCCATAAACACTACTTCAACTGCAGGTGTGATTTTTTTGAGAGGGTGGGACAACTGTTACGTTGGTGAAATGTATACAATTCAAGGATATCCATACAAGATGCATCTTCGACTACCTTCGGAGGTGGTCAGGAAGAACTAATCACAATCAGATCGCAATGCGTCTTTTGATTGTCTACACCTGTCGACAAATGTGGAAGCAATCAGAATTTGGGCAAAATCAGGACAGCAGACACTTGTTAGAATCAGGTTTAAACTGGGCTTTTGTGTAGCCCAGTGGAATGCAGCAGCCCCCTTCGTTATCCACAGCCAAATAGCCAAAGAGAGGAGCCCTTATCAGCCATGGGAATGAGGGGGAATACATTAACACAGATAGATGATGATGAAGCAGGGAGAGGGGCGCATTACTGATACATACACAGCCAGGCAGTGATCATGGTGGTTATAAGGAAGAGAGACAGAGAGATAGACAGAGATAGAGAGAGAGAGAGCGAGAGAGAGAGAGAGAGACAGAGAGACAGAGAGAGAGAGACAGAGACAGAGACAGAGAGACAGAGAGACAGAGAGACAGAGAGACAGAGAGACAGAGACAGAGACAGAGACAGAGACAGAGACAGAGACAGAGAGAGGGGGGGGGGGGGGCATTCTAGGGCATTCTATGCCATCAAAAGGAACATCAAATTTGACATACCAATTAGGATCTGGCTAAAAATACTTGAATCAGTTATAGAACCCATTGCCCTTCATTCAATTCAATTCAAGGGGCTTTATTGGCATGGGCAACATATGTTAACATTGGCAAAGCAAGTGAAGTAGATAATATACTAAGTGAAATAAACAATAAAAATTAACAGAGAACATTACACTCACAGAAGTTTCAAAATAATAAAGACATTACAAATGTCGCATTATGTATAAATACAGTATTGTAACAATGTGCAAATGGTTAAAGTACAAAAGAAAAAAAAAAGAAAAAAAAGGGTTGTATTTACAATGGTGTTTGTTCTTCACTAGTTGACCTTTTCTTGTGGCAACAGGTCACACATATTGCTGCTGTGATGGCACACTGTGGGATTTCACCCAGTAGATATGGGAGTTTATCAAAATTTGGTTTGTTTTCGAATTCTTTGTGGATCTGTGTAATCTGAGGGAAATATGTCTCTCTAATATGGGCATACATTGGGCAGGAGGTTAGGAAGTGCAGCTCAGTTTCCACCTCATTTTGTGGTCAGTGTGCACATAGCCTGTCTTCTCTTGAGAGCCAGGTCTGCCTACGGCGGCCTTTCTCAATAGCAAGGCTATGCTCACTGAGTCTGTACATAGTCAAAGCTTTCCTTATGTTTGGGTCAGTCACTGTGGTCAGGTATTCTGCCACTGTGTACTCTCTGTTTAGGGCCAAATAGCATTCTAGTTGCTCTGGTTTTTTGGTCATTCTTTCCAATGTGTCAAGTAATTATCTTTTTGTTTTCTCATGATTTGGTTGGGTCTAATTGTGTTGCTGTCCGGGGGCTCTGTGGGGTGTGTTTGTGTTTGTGAACAGAGCCCCAGGACCAGCTTGCTTAGGGGACTCTTCTCCAGGTTAATTTCTCTGTAGATGATGGCTTTGTTATGGAAGGTTTGGGGATCACTTCCTTTTCGGTGGTTGTAGAATTTAATGGCTCTTTTCTGGATTTTGATAAACAGCGGGTAACGGCCTAATTCTGCTCTGCATGCATTATTTTGTGTTCTACGTTGTACACCGGGGATATTTTTGCAGAATTCTGCATGCACAGAGTCTCAATTTGGCGTTTGTCCCATTTTGTGAATTCTTGGTTGATGAGCTGACCCCAGACCTCACAACCATAAAGGGCAATGGGTTCTTTAACTGATTCAAGTATTCTTAGCCAGATCCTAATTGGTATGTCGAATTTTATGTTACTTTTGATGGCATAGAATGCCCTTCTTGCCTTGCCTCTCAGATCGTTCACAGCTTTGTGGAAGTTACCTGTGGCGCTGTTATTTAGGCCAAGGTATGTATAGTTTTTTGTGTGCTCTAGGGCAACGGTGTCTATGTGGAATTTGTATTTGTGGTCCTGGCAACTGGATCTTTTTTGGAACTACCATTATTTTGGTCTTACTGAGATTTACTGTCAGGGCCCAGGTCTGGCAGAATCTGTGCAGAAGATCTAGGTGCTGCTGTAGGTCCTCCTTGGTTGGTGACAGAAGCACCAGATCATCAGCAAACAGTAGACATTTTACTTCAGATTCTATTAGGGTGAAGCCTGGTGCTGCAGACTTTTCTAGTGCCCTCGCCAATTCATTGATTTATATGTTGAAAAGGGTGGGCCTTAACTTCTTGAGAATACAGGGGGTGCTGTTTCGCATTAGCATAATTGCCTCTACAGATTAAACTGCCTCTTTTTCAATTATTGCTGTTACTATATGCATATAACCATATAGCATTGGATAGAAAACAAGCTATGGTTTCTAAAACCGTTCCAATTGAGTCTCTGAGTCAAACACAGGTCATTTCACAGCACTTTCCCTGAGCCAGAAGAAAATTGCAAGATGTGTATGCTCGCTTCAAAGCTCTGCCTATATATGGTCACGCGACCTATGACCCGAATCACACTTCCTTCTTCTTCCTCTGGGTGTCTGGAAGACGTCAGAGGAGAATTTTTTTGTTTATCTTGTACTGACGTGAAATAAGACCTATTTCTTTAGCGTGACCGACAACTTCCGGTTTCTGAAATGCGCGTTTTCAGAGGTGGCATTGTATTTTGTTATGCTGACGTTATGGATGAAAACTATCTCCGTGTCGAAGTTTGTTTGAAACATGTGACCATATCACCGTAATGTATGTTTTTTCAATATAGTTTAATCAGATTATTAGAATTTTTTCGGGAGTTTTGCCGTGTTCCGTTCTTTGAGTTTTTTAACTTTGGACATGGACCGTGCCAGTCGACCAGTACCCAGGCTAAATGAAGAGGGGAGGTTGCCATTGTGAATGGATTGAACGACTCATCAGGACTAAGGACACCTTGATCAACATTCTGATGAAAGACCAGCAATAGTAAGACCCAATTTACGATGTTATTTCATATATCTGTCGTGCATGTGAACTGGTCGGGCGCGTCCAGCCGGTTCTGGCTGGCCTCGTTATGCTAATTTAGCGATACATTTTGTTTTCGCTATAAAACATTTAAAAAATCTGAAATATTGTTTGGATTCACCAGATGTTGGGCTTTCAATGTCTGTACGCTGTGTATTTTTTCTGAAATGTTTTAAGACAAGTAATTAGTTATATAACGTTGGTCTCTGTAATTGTTCTAGCTGCATCAGCACTATATCAGATTGCAGCTGCAATGTAGAACTGTGATTTATACCTGAAAAATGCACATTTAAAAAAAAAAAACTATGCTATACCATAAATATGTTATCAGACTGTCATCTTATAAATTTGTTTGTTGGTTTGTGGCTATCAATATCTTAGTTTAGCCGAATTGGTGATAGCACCTGATGGAGTAAGAAACTGTTGGAGTAAGAAAATGGTGTCTTTTGCTAACGTGTTTAGCTAATAGATTTACATATTTTGTCTTCCCTGTAAAACATTTAAAAAATCTGAAATGGTGGTTTTATTCACAAGATCTGTGTCTTTCATTGGGTGTCTTGGACTTGTGATTTAATGATATTTAGATGCTACTATTTAATTGTGACGCTATGCTAGCGATGCTAATCAGTGTGTGGGGGGGGGGGGGGGGGTGCTCCCGGATCCGGGTTAGGTACTCTGTAGAGGTTAAGCTGCATCCCTGTCTCACCCCACGGCCCTGTGGGAAGAAATTTGTGTTTTTTGCCTATTTTAACAGCACACTTGTTGTTTGTGTACATGGATTTTATAATGTCGTATGTTTTCCCCCCAACACCACTTTCCATTCATTTGTATAGCAGACCCTCATGCCAAATTGAGTTGAAGGCTTTTTTGAAATCAAAAAAGCATGAGAAGACTTTGCCTTTGTTTTGGTTTGTTTGTCAATTAGGGTGTGCAGGGTGAAAACGTGGTCTGTCATACAATAATTTGGTAAGAAGACAATTTGACATTTGCTCAGTACATTGTTTTCACTGAGGAAATGTATGAGTCTGCTGCTAATGATAATGCAGAGGATTTTCCCAAGGTTGCTGTTGACGCAAATCCCAAGGTAGTTATTGGGGTCAAATTTGTCTCCACTTTTGTGGAATGGGGTGATCAGTCCTTAGTTTCCAAATATTGGTGAAGATGCCAGAGCTAAGGATGATGTTAAAGAGTTTTAGTATAGCCAATTGGAATTTGTTGTCTGTATATTTGATCATTTCATTGAGGATACCATCAACACCACATGCCTTTTTGGGTTGGAGGGTTTTTATTTTGTCCTGTAGCTCATTCAAGGTAATTGGAGAATCCAGTGGGTTCTGGTTGTCTTTAATAGTGATTCTAAGATTTGTATTTGATCATGTATATGTTTTTGCTGTTTGTTCTTTGTTATAGAGCCAAAAAGATTGGAGAAGTGGTTTACCGATACATCTCCATTTTGGATAGATAATTCTTCGTGTTGTTGTTTGTTTAGTGTTTTCCAATTTTCCCAGAAGTGGTTCAAGTCTATGGATTCTTCAATTACATTGAGCTGATTTCTGATGTGCTGTTCTATCTATCTCAGACAGACAGACAGACACACAAACAAAAATTTATTTATTTCTTTCTCCTCTTTTCCCCTGTCTCCTTTTATTTTTCTTCCTCCTCCTCTGCCTCTGTTCATGAGACCCTTGGTAGTGGGAGACTGGAGAGCTGCAGACAGGGGGAGCTGAGCCTCAACACAACCATATACACACCTCTCCTCATCTCCTCCACTCATCTGTTTGTCTGTCTGTCTGCCTGTCTGTCTGTCTGTCTGTCTGTCTGCCTGCCTCCTGCCACATGGGGACTCATTCCATGACTGACTGATAGACAGACAGACAGACAGACAGACAGACAGACAGACAGACAGACAGACAGAAAGAAAGAGAGGGGCGAATGAAAGAGAGAGAAATGCATTAGAGATGAAAGAATTCTGCACAACCTCCCCGCTGCCTCGGTGCTCTGTTTTCAGAGCAGCAGTCAATCCTACCGTGTAGCCAGCTCCAAAATTAGCCACGGAGGTGGTCTCCTAACAACCATCCCTCCTCCCCTCCTCCATCTCTCCCTCCCTCCATCCCTTCACAAACACACAAACAAGCGTCACTGCATTCCTTTATCCATTTCCAGCAATCAGTCATGAGTGAGCTCAGGACAAGGAAAGATAGGGAGGTAGAAAGAGAGGAAAGAGAGACAGAGAAAGAAAGAGAGGAGCTCTTGCATCCTGATGAGGCTGGTTTGTAGGCTATGGTGGTGTGACCTAGTTAAAGGCTTCTCCAGGCTGTGAGAAGAACCTACAGCACCGGCGCTCTGCTCTGCTATGTCTATCTGTTGTTAAGGACAAGCCCCAGACAGAAGCCAGCGTCAATAGATAGACATCACAGGCACAACTCTCTCGCTCTTCAACTTTAATCATGAATGAAAAGAGCTGACCTGGAGATTAAAAGAGATGAGGCCTTGTCTAAAAACATACACACAAACACAAAGGCTTAAGAGTGTGTGTGTGTGTGTGTCTCTGTGTGTGTCTGTGTGCGTTCTTGTGTGTGTGTGTGTGTGTGTGTGTGTGTGTGTGTGTGTGTGTGTGTGTGTGTGTGTGTGTGTGTGTGTGTGTGTGTGTGTGTGTGTGTGTGTGTGTGTGTGTGTGTGTGTGTGTGTGTGTGTGTGTGTGTGAATTACATCATAACGTTGCCTAATAATAAGGACGTTTTTAAATGGTACAAATGTATTACCTTTTAATGTGGCATGAAGACAACCAGTCATGATATTTTAATCTGACTCTCAAACAAATCACTTCAAAAAGTAGGCTACCTGTGCGTGTTCATCAACTCCAAAATAATTCCACCATCAAAACTGCATGTACTCGCGCCATTCGATGAACGGAAACAGACATCAAAAAAGTGTGATTAGACCCACATTAATTGATTCGTCTTGCTGACAAATGGACCTTTTTCGTTGGCTGAAAAGTCAGGACACTTGAAACGTTTTCTAAAAAAGGTGGGCAAACGGTGTTTACTTGTATTTACCTTCCACGAGGGCTACACCACTGCCAGTAGCCTACCCTCTCAGCCGAGGCAATTCTGGTCACATGAACACATGCATAATAGGTAGCCTACAGGCAATATAATACATGTTTTACACCCTTGTCCATGAGTTGTCCATAACTCATGAGTTAATGCTTGGAGTCGTCACAGATCCTGTGACATAAAACACGACCTTCCTTTCCTTACATTAATGACATTCATGACAGTTTTAGTTGTCATTATTAAGCACTTAACAATTGAATTAGAATATTGAAGTTAAACCCTGTAGGAATCCTGGATCTGGGAGATCTCAGAAAATGCAGTGTATGTGGTATACTATGCCTACGTAACATGTTATGATGTTTCACCGTGAAAACAGTTCTCATGGGCAGACAAATCCAAAATAATGTAGACCTATGACATTGCAACATGTAATGCTTCTAACCTCAATTGTAGGCCTACTGTCATTAACTTCACTAGGGTAGGGGGCAGCTTTCGGAATTTTGGATGAAATGTATGCCCAATTTAAACTGCCTGCTTCTCGGGCCCAGAAGATATGATATGCATATACATGGTAGATTTAGATGGAAAACACTCTAAAGTTTCCAAAACTTTTCAAATAGTGTCTGTGAGTATAACAGAACTGATTTGGCAGGCGAAAACCTGAGAAAAATCCATTCAGGAAGTAGTTTTATTATAGTAGTTATATAGTAGTTTTCTATTCAAAGCCATAACAGTATCCATTGACTTAGGACTCAAACTTCAGTTTCTATGCCTTCCACTAGATGTCAACAGTCTTTAGAAAAAGTTTAAGGCTTGTATTCTGAAAAATTAGGGAATAAGAGCATTCGGAATGGCTGGACGCTAAAGTGTCGCAGAGCTTTTTCATGCGCTCGACAGAGAGAGAGAGAGCAATTCTTGTTTACCTTTTAAATTGACGACGTTATTGTCCGGTTGAAATATTATCGATCGTTTGACATGTTTCTATGAACTTTAAGGATGAAATTTAAAAAAAAATGGTCTTCCTGTTTTGACTGCGTTTGAGCCTGTGGATTACTGAAGAAAACGCACGAACAAAACGGAGGTTTTTTGTATATAAAGAGACTTTATCGAACAAAATAAACATTTATTGAGTAAATTAATGTCTGCTGAGTCAACCATATGAAGATCATCAAAGGTAATGGATTCATTTTATCTCTATTTCTGACTCTGACTGTGTTCTACTTGGCTGGTTACTGTTTGTAATGAATTGTCTAGTGGGCTATGTTCTCAAATAATCGTAAGGTATGCTTTCGTTGTAAAGCATTTTTAAATCTGACCGTGGTTGGATTCACAAATCTTTTAACCTATATAAAATATGTTTTGTTTTCTGAATTTTTATAATGGCGCCCAGCAGTTTCACTGGCTGTTGAAGAGGTGGGACGCTACGTACCCAGGAGAGGTTAACTCTTACTTGTTGGACGGATTGGATGTGAGTTGGTGTATAGCTGTAGGGTTGTCTAGTGATATTGTCATCCATCATCAGCTGATCCAGGAAATAAAACATAAATTGATAGAAAATAATCAAGCTGAATAAATGGTCTGGTACTGCTGTGCATGGAAAACACCAGTAGGCCTGCCTGTTGTCTATGGGCGGTACAGAGAACACCAGTAGGCCTGTTGTCTATGGATGGTACGGAGAACACCAGTAGGCCTGTTGGCTATGGACGGTACGGAGAACACCAGTAGGCCTGCCTGTTGGCTATTGACGGTACAGAGAACACCAGTAGGCTTGCCTGTTGGCTATGGACGGTACGGAGAACACCAGTAGGCCTGTTGTCTATGGACGGTACGGAGAACACCAGTAGGCCTGCCTGTTGGCTATGGACGGTACGGAGAACACCAGTAGGCCTGTTGTCTATGGACGGTACGGAGAACACCAGTAGGCCTGCCTGTTGGCTATGGACGGTACGGAGAACACCAGTAGGCCTGTTGTCTATGGACGGTACGGAGAACACCAGTAGGCCTGTTGGCTATGGACGGTACGGAGAACACCAGTAGGCCTGTTGGCTATGGACGGTACGGAGAACACCAGTAGGACTGTTGGCTATGGACGGTACGGAGAACATCAGTAGGCCTGTTGGCTATGGACGGTACGGAGAACACAAGTAGGCCTGCCTGTTGTCTGTGGACGGTACAGAGAACACCAGTAGCCCTGTTGTCTATGGACGGTACAGAGAACACCAGTAGGGCTGCCTGTTGTCTATGGACGGTACGGAGAACACCAGTAGGCTGTTGTCTATGGACGGTACGGAGAACACCAGTAGGGCTGCCTGTTGTCTATGGACGGTACGGAGAACACCAATTGGCCTGCCTGTTGGCTATGGACGGTACAGAGAACACCAGTAGGCCTGTTGTCTATGGACGGTACAGAGAACACCAGTAGGGCTGCCTGTTGTCTATGGACGGTACGGAGAACACCAGTAGGGCTGCCTGTTGTCTATGGACGGTACGGAGAACACCAGTAGGGCTGCCTGTTGTCTATGGACGGTACGGAGATCACCAGTAGGCCTGCCTGTTGGCTATGGACGGTACAGAGAACATCAGTAGGCCTGTTGGCTATGGATGGTACAGAGAACACCAGTAGGCCTGCCCTCATTCAGGGCAGCTGTGCTCACCTTGGCTCCCCTGGAATTCGCACCATGTTTGTGTGGGTGTGTGTGTGCGAGTGTGTGTGTGTGTGTGTGTGTGTGTGTGTGTGTGTGTGTGTGTGTGTGTGTGTGTGTGTGTGTGTGTGTGTGTGTGTGTGTGTGTGTGTGTGTGTGTGTGTGTGTGTGTGTGTGTGTGTGTGTGTGTGTGTGTGTGTGTGTGTGTGGACAGAAACCCATCTATGTTATCCCTTCTTGTCCAAGGTGTACTGCAGGAAGGACACACATGTTCAGGGGTTGTGCATCAATCAGAATGCAATAGGCTTCTATCTCCTGTTTCTTGTTAGATTCCAACCTCACTCTCCCACAGGCTTTTAGGCGCTATCTCTCTCTTCCTATTTCCTCTCAATCTCACCACAATTCAACAATGGCTTTAATAGAGAGAGAACCAAAGAGTGATATAAAAAAGGAGTGAGCATAGATATAGACTGGGTTAGAGAACAGATTAGGGATGTAGAGATCTATATAGAATTTTGATGGAAAAGAGGTTCTAGATAATTGTGTTAGATAGAGCGGCAGAGGAAAAGTCCTCCTACTATCTGTATCTTTAACTATAACTTAGAAAGACTGTAGTCAGGTAGATCTTAATAACCAAATCACAGATACTAAATTGAGAATGTGGATTCTCCAATCAGAAATGAAAACAACTGCCTTTCTCTGGGAGGAGGAATGGGAAGGATAATATTGTGATGTCAATCCAGCAAACCAAAATTGATTCTGTGAAAGTTCCCAAAACATTTGTTAGGTTGGTGGCAAATGTTGTCATAACACAAAAACACGGCAGTATGTTCTAAGAACATTACCGGAAACGTTTTATTACATTCCCTGGCAACCTAATGAGAACCATAGGGGTATGTTCTGTGCTAGTTTTTTGAGAAGATGTAAACATAATTTTAGTGAATGTTAGGGGATATATATTTGGGACGTTAACATTCTAATTTTAGATCAAACACTACCTAGAACCTATTGGGAATGTTTCCGGTTTGCTGGGCTGTTTGTTTTTATCAATACACATACATCAGCAAAAAAAGAAACATCCTCTCATTGTCAACTGCGTTTATTTTAAAACTTCTCTGATCTACGGATCCCGGATACGGGTTTGAATTCGACAACATTCGGTGATCGCCACAAATAGTCATATTAAACATTCCTGAAAATACCAAGTGTCTCACATGCTTCAAAAGCCTAGAATCTTGCTAATCCAACTGCGCTGTCAGATTTAAAAAAGGATTTACTGCCGAAAGAGTACGATGCAATTATCTGAGCACAGAGCCCCATACCAAACTACTTTTTCAACCAGTACAGGCGTAACAAAATCACAGATAGCAATGAAATAAATTGTTTACCTTTGAAGATCTTGCTCTGTTTGCAATCCCAAGACTCATTGTTACACAATGAATGGTCTTTTGTTCGGTTAAATCCATTTTTATAGCCTAACACGAAACATTTTGTGAACGCTTATCTCGTTGAATTTCGTGTCATTCAATTTTCGACTAAACATTTGACGTAAATACACAGACTAAACCTGACTTTATCCAGTCATGTTTGGTTTCCTTGCAATCAACTGTTTGTTTGTAACACAACCAAACTTGATGGGTCATTTCGCGTGACATATTGACCCGAAAAAAACGATTGGAAGACAACAAGTAACAACCTTATTGTGCACCAATTATATGACCGCTGTTCCGTTGATTGACTGTATTTTAACCCAATGACCACTGATCGTCTTGAAATCTAGCTGGGAAGATAGCCAATGAGCGGAGGTAAATGGCAATATCTAATGTTTGTGTTTTGGAAGACCAACCCATGAAGTACACTCCGGCGTAAAGATCGTCATTCGCCATTCAAGTTCCATACTGGAAGTAGCCAAACTCATTACGCACAGAACTGTTTCGGTAACAAGCATCTTCAGATGTTTATATATCAAAAATCATGGCGAATAAGTCAGGGAAAGCTAAATCTAAGACTAGATATACGAATGTAGACAAAATTATAGAGGAAATTGATCGTGAAAGTGAAACATATGCTTTTGGAAGACGACTCAGTTCGCGACCATGACTCAAATGGAAGCATATTTTTTGAACGGAGAGGACATTGTTTTGGACTGGTAAGTTCTTCTCGTGCTAATGCCGTTGTTTGAAATTAATAATATAAAATATTATCTGTGATTGTTTTTACATTTTATTTGCAATATATAAAAATGTAATGAAATGTGTAAAGTACACATTGGCTATACTTCCTCCAGCGGGATGCTTCCTCAGTCTACATATTATGGATTAGAGGGAGTATGGTCGAGATGCGTGTGTCTGCCGCCAACGTGTCCATCCCCCTCTGAAGCTGGTTCATCCAGCTGGACCCCTGCTGTCTCTGGCTCCAACCCTCCCGGGCCATCTAGAGGTAAACTGTTCATATTTACTCTTGAGGGCTATATAAATATATTTCATTTGATAGAGAACTGAGGGTCTTCCAAATATTGAAAGTGTGTAAATAGTTACCCATGTTATTTTGTAAATGTATATATTTTTTTCTTCATATTTTTTTTCAATATTTTTTTCCCTATTTTTTCCTAAAAAAAATTTCCCTCCATTTTTTGGGGGGGGTGTGTTAGAATACCATTTTGGTATTTTGTATATCGTTATTTGTTTCAAAATGTATACCTTCACCAATTTGGCCACTTGGGTACATTTGGGCTACTTGTGTGGGACACCTGGGTGACTTCATGATAAATGTCATGTAGCACACTCATTCTGGAAGTTATCATTCTGAAACTTTGCACAAGTACTGTTGCCCTCTTATGTTTTTCACTGAAATGTCCCCATATTCATATCTGAATGTTTGTTTTATCTTGTTCATTTTAAAGATGATGATACAACAATTAAAAAGAAAAAACGTATGTTTTTTTCATTGTATTATCTAATCCAGATCTATTGTGTTATATTCTCCTACATTCAATTCACATTTACACAGACTTCAGAGTGTTTTCTTTCAAATGGTACCAAGAATATGTATATTCTTGCTCCTGGGCCTGAGCTAGAGGCAGTTAGATTTGGGTATGTCTTCAGGCGGAAATTGAAAGAAGGAGGGGGGTAGTTATAAGAGGTTTTAAGCAAACCTAACATGTGTAAATATTTGTATGAACATAACAAGATTCAACAACTTAGACATAAACTGAACAAGTTCCACAGGCATGTGACTAACAGAAATGGAATAATGTGTCCCTGAACAAAGGTGGGGGGTCAAAATCAAAAGTAACAGTCGGTATCTGGTGTGGCCATTAGCTGCATTAAGTTCTGCAGTGCATCTCCTCCTCATGGACTGCACCAGATTTGCCATTTCGTGCTGTGAGATGTTACCCCACTCTTCTACCAAGGCACCTGCAAGTTCCCGGACATTTCTGGGGGGAATGGCCCTAGCCCTCACCCTCCGATCCAACAGGTCCCAGACGTGCTCAATGAGATTGAGATCTGGGCTCTTCGCTGGCCATGGCAGAGCACTGACATTCCTGTCTTGCAGGAAATCAGGCACAGAACGAGCAGTATTGCTGGTGGCATTGTCATGCTGGAGGGTCATGCCAGGATGAGCCTGCAGGAAGGGTACCACATGAGGAATATGTCTTCCCTGTAATGCACAGCGTTGATATTGCCTGCAATGACAACAAGCTCAGTCCGATGATGCTGTGACACACTGCCCCAGACCATGATGGATCCTCTACCTCCAAATCGATCCCGCTCTAGAGTACAAGCCTCGGTGTAACGCTCATTCCTTTGGCGATAAACGCGAATCCGACCATCACCCCTGGTGAGACAAAACCGCAACACGTCAGTGAAGAGCACTTTTTGCCAGTCCTGTCTGGTCCAGCGACGGTGGATTTGTGCCCTGTGACAAACCTCTTCAAGATTACGAGATTTTGCCCCAAATTAAACGGGAAACCGTCACCAAAATCACCCCAGAAAGAGAGTTCTTTCGAACAGGACAGTACCTTTGTGTTTGTTTTGTGATCTGTAGTTCTGATCGGGGTGGCCATTTTAGTGAGAGGGCAGAGCCCGTTTATCAGTTCTGCTCTCACATATCTGCCATTTATCACTTGACCCCCTTCTTTGCCACAGCCCATAGGCGGCGTTGTTGCCAGTATTGACTGGTGAGGACCTGCCTTACAACAGGCCTACAAGCCCTCAGTCTAGCCTCTCACAGCCTATTGCGGACAATCTGAGCACTGATGGAGGGATTGTGCATTCCTGGTGTAACTCGGGCAGTTGTTGTTGCCATCCTGTACCTGTCCCGCAGGTGTGATGCTCGGATGTACCGATCCTGTGCAGGTGTTGTTACATGTGGTCTGCCACTGCGAGGATGATCAGCTGTCCGTCCTGTCTCCCTGTAGTGCTGTCTTAGGCGTCTCACAGTACGGACATTGCAGTTTATTGCCCTGGCCACATCTGCATGCCTAAGGCACGTTCACTGAGATGAGCAGGGACCCTGGGCATCTTTCTTTTGGTGTTTATCAGAATCAGTAGAAAGGCCTCTTAAGTGTCCTAAGTTTTCATAATTGTGACCTTAATTGCCTACTGTCTGTAAGCTGTTAGTGTCTTAATGACCGTTCCACAGGTGCATGTTCATTAATTGTTTATTGTTCATTGAACAAGCATAGGAAACAGTGTTTAAATCCTTTACAATTAAGTTATTTGAATTTTTACGAATTATCTTTGAAAGACAGGGTCCTGAAAAAGGGACGTTTCTTTTTTTGCTAAGTTTATTTAGTTGCTAGGTCTATATGGGATCTTCATATGACCATCCGGTTGCAGGAGAACTGTTCATGCGCTGCAGAAAATGAAAATGTGTAGTGTATTCAAGATAAGAAAAATTACATGTATTTACGCCTTACAAAAATGTCCAGTAATTATAATTCACATAGTAATTTACAATTCCTGTTGCTGCAGTATTATTTTCCTGCTGTGAGAAACTGGTCAAATTAGATCCTGGAATTCCTGACGGGCCGCCCCCAGGTGGTAAGGGTAGGTAACAAGACATCCGCCACGCTGATCCTCAACATGGGGGCCCCTGAGGGATGCATGTTCAGTCCCCTCCTGTACTCCCTGTTCACTCATGACTGCACGGCCAGGCACGACTCCAACACCATCATTAAGTTTGCTGATGACACAACAGTGATAGGCTTGATCACTGACAACGATGAGACAGCCTATAGAGAGGCAGTCAGAGACAAAGGAGATGATTGTAGACTACAGGAAAAGGAGGACCGAGCCCTCCCCCATTCTCAGCGACGGGGCTGTAGTGGAGCAGGTTGAGAGCTTCAAGTTCCTTGGCGTCCACATCACCAACAAACTATCATGGTTCAAGCACACCAAGCCAGTCATGAAGAGGGCACAACAAAACATATTCCCCATCCGGAGACTGAAAAGATTTGGCATGGGTCCTCAGATCCTCAAAAGGTTTTACAGCTGCACCATCGAGAGCATCCTGACAGGTTGCATCACTGCCTGGTATGACAACTGCTCGGCCTCCGACCGCAAGGCACTACAGAGGATAGTGCGTACGGCCCAGGACATCACCGGGGCCAAGCTTCCTGCCATCCAGGACCTCTATACCAGGCAGTGTCGGAGGAAGGCCCTAAAAAAGCCACCCTAGTCATAGACTGTTCTCTCTGCTACCGCACGGCAAGCAGTACCGGAGCGCCAAGTCCAGGTCCAAGTGGCTTCTAAACAGCTTCTACCCCCAAGCCATAAGACTCCTGAACAGCTTGTCAAATGACTACCCAGGCTATTTGCATTGTGCCGCCCCCCCCCTCCATATTGCTGCTACTCTCTGTTATTATCTATGCATAGTCACTTTAATAACTCTACCTACATGTATATAATTACCTCAATTACCTCGACACCGGTGCCATCGCACATTGACACATTGACTCTGTACCGGTACCACCTGTATATAGCCCCGCTATTGTTATTTACTGTGTTGTCTAATTATTTGTTATGCTTATCTCTTACTTTTTTTAAAACTGCATTATTGGTTATTTTCTTAAAACTGCATTGTTGGTTGAGGGCTCCATAAGTAAGCATTTCACTGTAAGGTCTACGTTGTATTCGGCGCATGTGACAAATAAAATTTGATTTGATTTGAAGATTGTATACCTGGGTAGGTGTCTCAGATGACATCTCCATTTTGGGCTAGGCGTCCCGTCAGTGGGACACCTGTTGACAACATCCGGTGAAATTGGAGGGCACGCAATTCAAATAAATATTCTTAATATTATCCATTTATGAACATACAAGTATCTTATATCGGTTAAAAGCTTAAATTCTTGTTAATCTAACTGCATTGTCCAATTTACAATAGACTTTACAGCGAAAGCATACCATGCGATTGTTTGGGGATGGTGCCCCACATCAACATATTTTTCAACCAGCACAGGCTTCATAAAATCACAAATAGCGATTAAATAATCACTTACTTTTGAAAATCTTCCTCTGTTTGCAATCCCAAGGGTCCCAGCGACAACATGCATGGTCGTTTTGTTAGATAAAATCCTTCTTTATATCTCAAAAAGTCAGTTTAGTTGGCGCCATCGATTTCAGTAATCCACTTATTCAACATGCAGACAAAGGAATCCAAAAAGCTACAGCTAAACTTTGATAAAACAAGTCAAACTACGTTTCTATTTAATCCTCAGGTACCCTAAAATGTAAATAAACTATAATATTTCATACATTCAGAAGTATGTTCAATAGAAAAGTAAAATTAGCAAGTGCGCATCCTCTTCGTCGCACGCCCACAGACTGATTTTCAACTGTGACTCCTTGTACCAAATCTCAAAATTCTTCCTCGTTTTGGAAGAAACAAGCCTGAAACCTTGAAGAAAGACTGTTGACATCTAGTGGAAGCCATTGGAATTGCGTTTGGTTTTTCTTTAGGATTTTCGGCTACCATATAAATTGTGTTACAGTCTCATACATTATTTTAACATTTCTACAAACTTCAAAGTGTTTTCTATACAATGGTACCAATTATATGCATATCCTGGCTTCTGGGCCTGAGTAACAGGCAGTTTACTTTGGGCACGTCAGTCAGGTGGAAATTCTGAAAAAATGACCCTAGCCCTGAGAAGTTTTTAATGTTAGCGGAGTTTTTAATGTTTTCTCAGAACCACTTTATTTGATTCCAGACATGATTGCTGAACGATGTTAATGAAACATTACTGGAAAAATCATGTCATAACGTCACACTATAACTTTCTGAGAGCATTGTGGGAATATTCCCTGCTTGTTGTTATGGGTGTTTTTAATAACATCAACATTACCAGAACGTTCCAGTAATGTTTTCTCAGAACCATTTTCTATTCCTCTCACATTTTGTAGCGGCAGTATGTTCTGAAATCGTTACTGGTAGAATCTGTAATTACATTACCTGGAAACATAATGACAACTTTAGGTGAATGTTTATGGTGGTTGTTATAGATGCTGTGCACAATATTTTATTGAACGTTAGGAGAACATTACAAGGACATTTAATTTATGACATTTTCTGAAGATTTGTTTTGTTCTTAAATGAGGGAGGTAGGGAGGGAGAGAGAGAGAGGCACGTGTGAGATAAGTCAAGGGGAAGTGAGGGAGATCTCAGATGATCAAAAGTGACCTCATTTGGAATCAGTGCCTCTATCACCATATCTGCATGTGCTGTATTGTACAACATACTGAATGGTCAGTTTCCAAGGTAACAAAGCTATACTGCATATACCAGATGTATAGATGTTAATGTCTTCCACAGATTACCTAATGGCTGCATACTAAACAATTCCAGTGCCTGTGTAAGTATTGTGTTTATGATAACTGTCAAAAGCAGATATCCTTTTATCATGACTAGGGTCACAAACATTTGGGCTCACAGCAAAGTCAATGCACCGCCCTGCTTATCAGTCATGTGGGCAGTGGGGTGATGGATACTACTGTCCTTGTGGTGGAGCTCACACCATCCCAGTGACTCTATAGGGACACCCTTCCCCACCCCCTCCAACCCCCACTTTGTCCCGCGTCCCTCTTGGGGACAGTGACACCGATAAAGGTGTCTCTCAGTCCCAGCATACCTCCAAGGTCAGGCTACATAAGCGCTCCACACTCCAGCTGGCTTTAAACATCCCTCTCTCTCTTTCTCTCTGTCTCTCTCTGAAGCCTCTAATGGCCTCCTCTTCTGGCCTACTCTTCTCTCCTTCCATTTTTATCCTCTCTCTCGCTCTCCCTCTCTCTCTCTCTCTCTCTCTCTCTCTCTCTCTCTCTCTCTCTCTCTCTCTCTCTCTCTCTCTCTCTCTCTCTCTCTCTATCTCTCTCTCTTTATGGGCAGTTGGGTGGTGGTGGAGGTATGGGCAGTTGGGTGGTGGGGAGGTATGTGCAGATGGGTGGGTGGGTGGGTGGGGGAGGTATGGGCAGTTGGGTGGGTGGGGAGGTATGGGCAGTTGGGTGGTGGGGAGGTATGGGCAGTTGGGTGGTGGTGGAGGTATGGGCAGTTGGGTGGTGGGGAGGTATGGGCAGATGGGTGGTTGGGGAGGTATGGGCAGTTGGGTGGTGAGGAGGTATGGGTAGATGGGTGGGTGGGGGGTATGGGCAGTTGGGTGGTGAGGAGGTATGGGCAGTTGGGTGGGTGGGGGGGTATGGGCAGTTGGGTGGTGGGGAGGTATGGGCAGTTGGGTGGTGGGGAGTTATGGGCAGTTGGGTGGTGAGGAGGTATGGGCAGTTGGGTGGTGGGGAGGTATGGGCAGTTGGGTGGTGAGGAGGTATGGGCAGTTGGGTGGTGAGGAGGTATGGGCAGTTGGGTGGTGAGGAGGTATGGGCAGTTGGGTGGTGAGGAGGTATGGGCAGTTGGGTGGGTGAAGGGGTATGGGCAGTTGGGTGGGTGGGGAGGTTTGGACAGTTGGGTGGTGGGGAGGTATGGGCAGATGGGTGGGTGGGTGGGTGGGGAGGTATGGGCAGTTGGGTGGGTGGGGAGGTATGGGCAGTTGGGTGGGTGGAGGGGTATGGGCAGTTGGGTGGGTGGGGAGGTTTGGGCAGTTGGGTGGGTGAGGAGGTATGGGCAGTTGGGTGGGTGGAGGGGTATGGGCAGTTGGGTGGGTGGGGAGGTTTGGGCAGTTGGGTGGTGGGGAGGTATGGGCAGATGGGTGGGTGGGGAGGTATGGGCAGTTGGGTGGGTGGGGAGGTATGGGCAGTTGGGTGGTGGGGGAGGTTTGAGCAGTTGGGTGGTGGGGAGGTATGGGCAGATGGGTGGTGAGGAGGTATGGGCAGTTGGGTGGTGAGGAGGTATGGGCAGTTGGGTGGTGAGGAGGTATGGGCAGTTGGGTGGTGGGGAGGTATGGGCAGTTGGGTGGTGAGGAGGTACGGGCAGTAGGGTGGTGAGGAAGTACGGGTAGTTGGGTGGTGAGGAGGTATGGGCAGTTGGGTGGTGGGGAGGTATGGGCAGTAGGGTGGTGAGGAGGTATGGGCAGTTGGGTGGTGAGGAGGTATGGGCAGTTGGGTGGTGGGGAGGTATGGGCAGTTGGGTGGTGAGGAGGTATGGGCAGATGGGTGGTGAGGAGGTATGGGCAGTTGGGTGGTGAGGAGGTATGGGCAGTTGGGTGGGTGGGGAGGTATGGGCAGTTGGGTGGTGGGGAGGTATGGGCAGTTGGGTGGTGGGGAGGTATGGGCAGATGGGTGGGTGGGGAGGTATAGGCAGATGGGTGGGTGGGGGGGGTATGGGCAGATGGGTGGGCTGGGGAGGTACGGGCAGTTGGGTGGTGGGGAGGTATTGGCAGATGGGTGGGTGAGGAGGTATGGGCAGATGGGTGGTGGGGAGGTATGGGCAGATGGGTGGGTGAGGAGGTATGGGCAGATGGGTGGTGGGGGGTATGGACAGATGGGTGGGTGGGGGGGTATGGGCAGTTGGGTGGTGGGGAGGTATGGGCAGTTGGGCGGGTGGGGGGTATGGGCAGTTGGGCGGGTGGGGGGTATGGGCAGTTGGGTGGTAGGGAGGTATGGGCAGTTGGGTGGTGGGGAGGTATGGGCAGATGGGTGGGTGGGGAGGTATGGGCAGTTGGGTGGGTGGGGAGGTATGGGCAGTTGGGTGGGTGGAGGGGTATGGGCAGTTGGGTGGGTGGGGAGGTTTGGGCAGTTGGGTGGGTGAGGAGGTATGGGCAGTTGGGTGGGTGGAGGGGTATGGGCAGTTGGGTGGGTGGGGAGGTCTGGGCAGTTAGGTGGTGGGGAGGTATGGGCAGATGGGTGGGTGGGGAGGTATGGGCAGTTGGGTGGGTGGGGAGGTATGGGCAGTTGGGTGGTGGGGGAGGTTTGGGCAGTTGGATGGTGGGGAGGTATGGGCAGATGGGTGGTGAGGAGGTATGGGCAGTTGGGTGGTGAGGAGGTATGGGCAGTTGGGTGGTGAGGAGGTATGGGCAGTTGGGTGGTGGGGAGGTATGGGCAGTTGGGTGATGAGGAGGTATGGGCAGTTGGGTGGTGGGGAGGTATGGGCAGTTGGGTGGTGAGGAGGTATGGGCAGTTGGGTGGTGAGGAGGTATGGGCAGTTGGGTGTTGAGGAGGTATGGGCAGTTGGGTGGTGGGGAGGTATGGGCAGTTGGGTGGTGGGGAGGTATGGGCAGTTGGGTGGTGGGGAGGTATGGGCAGATGGGTGGGTGGGGAGGTATAGGCAGATGGGTGGGTGGGGGGGGTATGGGCAGATGGGTGGGCTGGGGAGGTATGGGCAGTTGGGTGGTGGGGAGGTATGGGCAGATGGGTGGGTGAGGAGGTATGGGCAGTTGGGTGGTGGGGAGGTATGGGCAGATGGGTGGGTGAGGAGGTATGGGCAGATGGGTGGTGGGGGGTATGGACAGATGGGTGGGTGGGGGGGTATGGGCAGTTGGGTGGTGGGGAGGTATGGGCAGTTGGGCGGGTGGGGGGTATGGGCAGTTGGGTGGTAGGGAGGTATGGGCAGTTGGGTGGTGAGGAGGTATGGGCAGATGGGTGGGTGAGGGGGTATGGGCAGTTGGGTGGTGGGGTGGCGGGGAGTTATGGGCAGATGGGTGGGTGGGGGGGGTATGGGCAGATGGGTGGGTGGGGGGGTATGGGCAGTTGGGTGGTGAGGAGGTATGGGCAGTTGGGTAGGTGGGGTATAGCTAGTTGAGTGGTGGGGAGGTATGGGCAGATGGGTGGGTGGGGGGGTATGAGCAGTTGTTTCGGTTTGTATGTATTTTTGGGCCGTAGAACTTTCACTTTATTGGGGTATGTGCCAGGCATAGATGTCCTCTCTCTAGGTCGTTGGCTTTCTGGCTGCGGTTCTAGCCTGCTGCTCTACTGCCTGTTCTGCTCTCTGCTGGCCTGGGACTCAGGGTACACTTGATAACCTCTCAGGCTCCACACACATATACACACACACAAACGCTCACGCACACACACAACCGCACATGCAGACAGACGCACACACACATACACACGCACTTATGAAGGCAGGCACTCACACACACACAAACACAGAAGTACACACACACTCACATGGGCATACATGGATCCCCTCTCACTCCTATTGATCACCCTCTGCTCTGATCCCCCAGCACCATCTTCCTTCCACAGGAGAGAGAATGAGAGAGAGAGAGTGAGAGAGAGACTTCTGATGTGCTACTCTGATCCCTCAACACCACCTCCCTTCCACAGGAGAGAGACGAGAGAGAGAGAGAGAGAGAGAGGAGAGGAGAGAGAGAGAGGAGAGAGAGAGAGAGAGAGAGAGAGAGAGAGAGAGAGAGAGAGAGAGAGAGGAGAGAGAGGAGAGAGAGAGAGAGAAAGAGAGGAGAGAGAGAGAGAGAGAGAGAGAGAGAGGGGCGAGAGAGAGAGAGAGAGAGAGAGATGATGAGAGAGTGAGAGAGATGAAAAGAGAGAGAGAGAGAGAGAGAGAGAGAGAGAGAGAGAGAGAGAGAGAGAGGAGAGGAGAGAGAGAGAGGAGAGAGATGGAGAGAGAGAGGAGAGAGAGAGAGAGAGAGAGAGAGAGAGAGAGAGAGACTGCTGATGTGCTCCTCTGATCCGCCAGCACCACCTCCCTTCCACAGGAGAAGGAATGAGACAAACGAGCGCACAGGAACACTACCTGATCTAACGAGCACACGAGGGGACAGCTTTATTACAGGCCATACTGTTTCTAACTGTCTTCATCTCCCCCATAGAAACAACAGTGACAGCACCGTCAACAACAACGGAAGGGATCTGTTGCAGCTCTGTAGAAGCCTGGGTCTGTACTTTGTCAATGGTAGGTTACGGGGGGACTCTTTGGGGAGATTCACGGCTGCTAGAATCCTGACTAGAACCAAGAAATTTGATCATATTACTCCAGTGCTAGCTTCCCTACACTGGCTTCCCGTTAAGGCAAGGGCTGATTTCAAGGTTTTACTGTTAACCTTTAAAGCGTTACATGGGCTTGCTCCTACCTATCTTTCCGAGTTGGTCCTGCCGTACATACCTACACGTACGCTACGGTCACAAGACGCAGGCCTCCTAATTGTCCCTAAAATTTCTAAGCAAACAGCTGGAGGCAGGGCTTTCTCCTATAGATCTCCATTTTTATGGAACAGTCTGCCTACCCATGTGAGAGACGCAGACTCAGTCTCAACCTTTAAGTCTTTACTGAAGACTTATCTCTTCAGTAGGTCATATGATTGAGTGTAGTCTGGCCCAGGAGTGTGAAGGTGAACGGAAAGGCTCTGGAGCAACGAACCGCCCTTGCTGTCTCTCCAGGGCCGGTTCCCCTCTCTCCACTGGGATTCTCTGCCTCTAACCCTGTTACTGGGGCTGAGTCACTGGCTTGCTGGTGCTCTTTCATGCCGTCCCTAGGAGGGGTGCGTCACTTGAGTGGGTTGAGTTACTGACGTGAACTTCCTGTCTGGGTTGGCGCCCCCCCCTTGGGTTGTGCTGTGGTGGAGACCTTTGTGGGCTATACTCGGCCTTGTCTCAGGATTGTAAGTTGGTGGTTGAGGATATCCCCTAGTGGTGTGGGGGCTGTGCTTTGGCAGAGTGGGTGGGGTTATATCCTTCCTGTTTGGCCCTGTCCGGGGGTTTCTTCGGATGGGGCCACAGTGTCTCCTGACCGCTCCTGTCTCAGCCTCCAGTATTTATGCTGCAGTAGTTTATGTGTCGGGGGGCTAGGGTCAGTTGGTTATACCTGGAATACTTCTCCTGTCTTATCCAGTGTCCTGTGTGAATTTAAGTATGCTCTCTCTAATTCTCTCGTTCTCTCTTTCTCTCTGAGAACCTGAGCCCTAGGACCATACGTCAGGACTACCGGGCATGCTGACACCTTGCTGTCCCCAGTCCGCCCGGCCTTGCTGCTATTCCAGTTTCAACTGTTTCTGCCTGCGGTTACGAAACCCCTACCTGTCCCAGACCTGCTGTTTTCAACTCTTAATGATCGGCTATGAAAAGCCAACTGAGATTTATTCCTGATTATTATTTGACCATGCTTGTCATTTCTGAACATTTTGAAAATCTTGGCTCTCTCTAATTTTCTCCTTCTCTCTTTCTCTCGGAGGACCTGAGCCCTAGGACCATACGTCGGGACTACCGGCCGTGGTGACTCCTTGCTGCCCCCAGTCCGCCTGGCCTTGCTGCTATTCCAGTTTCAACTCTTCTGCCTGCGGTTATGGAACCCCTACCTGTCCCAGACCTGCTGTTTTCAACTCTTAATGATCGGCTATGAAAAGCCAACTGAGATTTATTCCTGATTATTATTTGACCATGCTTGTCATTTATGAACATTTTGAAAATCTTGGCTCTCTCTAATTTTCTCCTTCTCTCTTTCTTTCTCTCGGAGGACCTGGGCCCTGGACCATGCGTCGGGACTGCCGCCCGTGGTGACTCCTTGCTGTCCCCAGTCCGCCTGGCCTTGCTGCTATTCCAGTTTCAGCTGTTCTGTCTGCGGTTATGGAACCGCCACCTGTCCCAGACCTGTTGTTTTTCAACTCTTAATGATCAGCTATGAAAAGCCAACTGAAAATTATTCATGATTATTATTTGACCATGCTTGTCACTTATGAACATTTTTGAACATCTTGGCATAGTTCTGTTATAATCTCCACCCGGCACAGCCAGAAGAGGACTGGCCACCCCTCATAGCCTGGTTCCTCTCTAGGTTTCTTCCTAGGTTTTGGCCTTTCTAGGGAGTTTTTCCTAGCCACCGTGCTTCTACACCTGCATTCTAGCTGTTTGGGGTTTTAGGCTGGGTTTCTGTACAGCACTTCGAGATATCATCTGATGTACGAAGGGCTATATAAAATAAAATTGATTGATTGATTGATTACTGCTCACCTCTTGGCCACAGTACAGTAGACTATATGATCACAGACATTGACCCTTTCTCTCTCAGCTCATTCACTGTCAAGCCACTAACACCTCTGTCTGATCACAGCCAAATTACGTTGTTCCTCAAAAGAACAGACATGGAAACAACCACACATTCACAGCCCAGTAAGCTGTACAACATCAGAAATTCATACAGATGGGCCCAAAACAACACAGAAGAATACCAGAAAGCAACCTGGAAACAAAATATCCAAACACTCTTAGATAACTTTCTGGATACCACATTCACTCACAGTAAAGAAGGGATCAATCTATCAGTACAAAACATCAACTATATATTCAGGCAAACGGAATCAGGCAAACGGCAAGCACAATTGAAATTGATAAAAAACAAAACAAAAAAGATCCCAGATGACAACTGGTTTGATGCAGATTGTAAAATGATAAGGGAAAAACTTAGAACACGATCCAACCAAAAGCACAGAGACCCAAATAACGATCATTTACGCCTTCATTACTGTGAGACTTTAAAACTCTATAAACGTACACTCAGAACCAAAGAAGCACAGTAGAACAGCAAGAAGCTGACACTAATAGGAGTCCATAAACACAAACAACTTCTGGCAAAATTGGAAAAAATAAAAAAATCTAAACAAGAGGAATTAGTGATACAAAATGGTGACATATGGACAACCCATTTTAAAACACTCTACAACACCGTTCAAATTGACACAAACGCAGAACAACGCCAAATTCATCAGAAGTTGAATGGATTAGAAAAAGCTATAAAGGACAATCAAAATCCACTGGACTCCCCAATTACTGACCAGGAGCTCTATAAGAAACTTCAGGCTCTCAAATTTAAAAAGGCATGCGGACCTGATGGCATCCTAAATGAGATGCTCAAACTCACTAGTGCAAAATTTAAATTGGCTATATTAAAACTGTTTAATTTGATCCTGAGTGTAGGTTATTTCCCTGACATCTGGAATCAAGGACTCATAACCCCAATCTTTAAGAACGGAGACCTACTGTTCGCAGATGATCTATGCCTGTTGTCACCCACAGCACATGGTCTACAGCAGAGCCTGGACCTGCTAGAGCAGTACTGCCAGACCTGGGCCCTGGCAGTAAACACCCACAGCACATGGTCTACAGCAGAGCCTGGACCTGCTAGAGCAGTACTGCCAGACCTGGGCCCTGGTAGTAAACCCCCACAGCACATGGTCTACAGCAGAGCCTGGACCTGCTAGAGCAGTACTGCCAGACCTGGGCCCTGGCAATAAACCCCCACAGCATATGGTCTACAGCAGAGCCTGGACCTGCTAGAGCAGTACTGCCAGACCTGGGCCCTGGCAGTAAACCCCAAAAAGACTAAAATAATGATTTTCCAGAGAAGATCCAGATCTCAGGGAATTAGACCAAAGTTCTCAATTGGTACCAAATATATATACTGTACACACTACAATTACTTAGGTTTAAAAATAAGCTCAACTGGACACCTTAATGAGGCAGTGAATGAACTGAGAGAGAAAGCACGCAGGGCATTCTACGCCATTAAAAAGCAAATTCAAATTGAAATACAAATTGGCTAAAACTAATTTAATATGTCATTGAACCAATTGCACTTTATGGCAGCGAGGTGTGGGGTCCACCTGCAAAACAAGATTTCATCAAATGGGACAAACACCCCATTGAAACCCTGCATGCAGAGCTCTGTAAGATTCTCCTACATGTCCAGAGGAAAACTACAAACAACGCATGCAGGGCAGAATTAGGCCAATATCCACTAATAATAAAAACTCAAAAAAGAGCGATTAAGTTTTGGAAACATCTAAAATACAGTGACCCCCTCTCATATCATTACCAAGCCCTGCAATGCCAAGAGCTGAGCAAAGAAAAGAGTCCCCTCATCCAGCTGGTCCTGGGGCTGAGTTCACAAACCTGTTCTACTAACACACTGAAGCCTCAGGACCAGAACGTCCAATCAATCAGAATAAACCAAATTACAACACAGTCAAAACAAAACTACATTGCTTATTGGGAAACACAAGCACGAACACAAAGCAAAATGCAGTGCTATCTGGCCCTAAATCGACAGTACACCGTGGCTAAATATTTGACCATGGTTACTGATCAAAACCTTAGAAAAACCTTGACAAAGTACAGGCTCAGTGAGCACAGCCTTGCCATTGAGAAGGGTAGACACAGGAAAACCTGGCTCCCAGTAGAGGAAAGGCTGTGCAACCACTGCACAACAGCAGAACCTGAGACGGAGCTGCATTTCCTGACAAAATGTCAAAAATATAAAACAATTAGAGAGTGTCATTTTCCCAAATTTGAAACCCTTATTCAAGGTTTCAAAGACCTCTCTGATGAGGATAGGCTACCCGTCCTGTTGGGGGAGGACGCAGAGAGCTGTGGGTTGGCAGCGCACTACATTGCTGCCTGCCATAAGTTGAGGGACAGTGTCTGACAGACCAATCAACCTGCACATGTACTCTACTGTATGTTTATTGTTATTGTTCAATGTATGGTTATTTTGACCCTTGGTTATTGTTGTTACTGTTGTCCCGTTGACAATTTTGACTCTCATTTCTTATTTATTTTTAGATTGTAAATATCCTAAATAAGCTTTGGCAATATGTACATTGTTACGTCATGCCAATAAAGCGAATTGAATTGGAGAGAAAAAAATTGAGAGAGACTGCGGATGTGCTACTCTGATCCCCCAGCACCACCTTCCTTCCACATGAGAGAGAACGAGAGAGAGAGACTTCTGATGTGCTCCTCTGATCCCCCAGCACCACCTCCCTTCCACATGAGAGAGAACGAGAGAACGAGAGACTTCTGATGTGCTCCTCTGATCCCCCAGCACCACCTCCCTTCCACAGGAGAGAGAACGAGAGAACGAGAGAGAGGGAGAGAGAGAGAGAGAGACAGAAAGAGAGAGAAATAAAGAAAGAGAGAGAGAGAGAGAGAGAGAGAGAGAGAGAGAGAGAGAGAGAGAGAGAGAGAGAGAGAGAGAGAGAGAGAGAGAGAGAGAGAGAGAGAGAGAGAGAGAGAGAGAGAGAGAGAGAGAGAAAGAGAGAGAGAGAAAGAGAGAGAGAGAGAGACAGAGAGAGACTATCTGCAGACTTCTGCAGCTGTGGAGGCTGAGAGACTATCATCATAAGCCCCGGTCTGTCTAAAGCTTCAACTAACATCAGGTAGTATTAAGATATGGACTGGATCTGTGGTGTATTTACTGCGTTTCACATTCAAAGTGGATGTGTTGATTTGAATGTATTTCTGTATGTTTCATATGGGAGATGTGGGCTGACCTGGCTGGTCGCCGTGTCTGAAGAGAGGGGGTTAAAGAAGCACAGAGATGGTATAGAGCATATAAACAGACTCACATGTCTACACGTATACTACATAGCACACAGAGAGAGAGAGAGAGAGGGACATGGGAGACAGAGAAAGGGGGAGTGTGCGTACGTGTGTGTGTGTGTGTGTGTGCGAGAGAGGGAGAGAGGATGCAGACAGAGACGGAGAGAGATGATTGAATGTCAGTGTATGTGGCTGCGTGTAGGGAGGGCTGGATAAGGGATGTGGCTGGCTGTCTGGCTGCTGTTTGACTTCAGCCTACACTAACAGAATGTAAAACAACTGTGACACCAGGGATAAAGAGGCTGGTCCAGGCCCCCTCTATAGGCAGGGACCAGCACACACACACACACACACACACACACACACACACACACACACACACACACACACACACACACACACACACACACACACACACACACACACACACACACACACACACACACACACACACACACACACACACACACACACACCCTAACCCTTAACCCAACAGTATCTCCTAACCCCTAATTCTAACCCTTAATCCTAATTCTAACCCTAAACCTCTAAACCTAAAATAAATGTCCTTACTTCTGGTACACGCACACACGCACGCACACATATACACACTCCCCCTTTCTCCTTCTCTCCCCTCTTGATCGCTGGCTGTTGCTCATCGGCATGCAGCAGCACAGCCTACCTCCTCCCACACAGAGCAGACAGTCGTCCAGGCTCTGAACCCCAAAGACCCACACCGCTCACATGCGTGAACAAGTGTGTACATAGCCAAGCAGGGGGTAGAATGTCCATAGGAGGAGCAGTGGTTGGGGGGAGTCTGGGGAGCAGAAGGTGGACAGGGGGATAAGGGCACTGCCTAGTGGTGGTTATTCAGCAGCCTGATGGTCTGATGGCACTGGCTGAGGGAACCACCCTCTCTAGAGCCTTGCGGTCAGCAGTGTTGGAGTTGCCGGACCAAGCTGTGATGCCGCTCGACAGTATGCTCTCGATGGTGCTCCTGTAGAAAACTGTGAGGGCCCTTCGGGACAGGATTAATTTCTTCAGCCTCCTGAGGTTTAAGAGTCTCTGTCGTGCCTTCTTTACCACCGTGACCGTGTGGTTCGACCATTTGAGCTCCTCAGAGATGTGTGCGCCAAGGAACTTGATGACCGTGGCACCAGAGTGCCTACCTCCTTTCTGTAGTCCGTCTTGTTGTTGTTGTTCTACTACTGTTGTGTCTTCAGCAAACTTAATGATGGAGTTTGAACTGTGTGAGGTTACGCAGTTGTGGGTATACAGGGAGTACAGGAGGGGACTGAGGGCGCACCCTTGTGGGGCCCCAGTGTTCAGGATCAGTGTGGAGGAGGTAATGTTGCCTACCTTCACCACCTGGGGATGGCCTGTCAGGAAGTCCAGGACCCAGTTGCATATGGAGTTCAGTTCTATAGCCGAGAACTTTCTGGTGAGCTTAGAGGGCATTATGGTATTGAAGGCTGGGCTGTAGTCGATGAACAGCATACTCAGATATGCATTCCTTTTGTCCAGGTGGGTGAGGGCAGTGTGTAGTACAATGGTGATTGCGTTGTCTGTGGATCGGTAGGCAAATTGGAGCAGGTCAAGTGTCTCGGGGAGGCAGGAGGTGATGTGGTCTTTAAATCACTTCATGATGACAGAAGTCAGTGCTACGGGTCGGTAGTCATTCAGTTCAGTTACTTTCCCTTTCTTCGGCACGGCGATGATAGTGGACATCTTGAAGCAGGTCGGGATAATGGCTTGAAAATGTCAGAAAACAGAACAGCTTGCTGGTCTGCACATGCTCTGAATGCGCAGCTAGGGCTGCTGTCTGGACCGGCAGCCTTGCGAGGGTTAAGACGCTTGAATCACTTAAATACTTCCTCCATGGAAACCATAAGCACATAGACATTGTTGTCCTCAGGGGCTCTCCTCGGCATCTTAGAGTCGTTATGCTTGTGTTACGCACACCTCTGAGAAGAGGGAACGCAACTCCCTGCTACAACTCAACTCTCTGAAGTGCAAGAGGTATGGACTGTAGGTGCAAGTAAGGATGACACAAAAGCAGAATTTACCGTTTACTAGGATTTATTTTCTTACACGATAATATGGGGAAAGGGGCTGGACGGAACCCAAGCAAAGAAAGTAAATATCAAAGTTCCCCCTCTCCTATCTAACCTGCCTACCCACTTAACTTACCTAACTTAGCACCACTTGGTGCCCTAACCAAAATACAGGGGGTGGTCCGCCCAGGTCTTACCTAGTGTGCCTAGACAGTAAATATACTACGGGTCTATGTATGCCCGCGGGCCTCTTGCCTAAGCACTCCCAAAGTGCCTTCTCCTTCCCCCCTGGGAACAAATGAAACAGAGTAATTATTAATGATTTCACAAACATTCACAACAACAGTACATACCACACTTTCTGATACACAACCCACACTATATCACAATCTAATTTTTCTCTCTCTCAATCTCCAAATCTCTCCTCTCTCAATCTCTTCTTCTCTCTCTATTCATCTTCTGGGCAGAACACTGGCTTTTATCTTCAGGTGGCAATGGTGATTAGAGTCAGCTGCTTCTTGACGAGGGGGCGGGGTCAGCTCCAATCACCAATTAGCCTGGGGTTGACCAATCAGCTGGTTGGGGAGTACTTCAGGAAGCCATCTCCTGAAACACACACACTAAAATACAAAACAGAACACAGAAACTGGGGAACGTAACAGCTTGAAGCGTGAGAAAAAGGTGTTTAGCTTGTCCAGAAGGGCGGCATCGGTGTCCGCCATGTAACTGGCTTTCTTTTTGTAATCTGTTATCGTTAGAAGCCCCTGCCACACACGCATTGTGTCCGATCCGCTGAATTGCTTCTGCACTTTGTCCCTAGATTTGTGTCTCGCCATCTTGACCAATGTGCCGAAGTCGTATTTGCACTGTTTAAGCAGACAATTGTCGCAGTCACCTTGCCATGTTGATAAGCAGCATCTCTCTCAATCAGTTTCCCAACAAGGCTGCCATCAACCCACGTTTTTTGATTTGGGTAAATTTTGAAAGACACCATTGGTATCACATCATCTATGTGTTTTGTGATGAATCCGGTGACTAAGTCGGCGTATTGATTGATGTTATCCCAGAAACATATTACAGTCCAAGTGATCAAAACAGTCTTGGAGCATAGATTCTGATTGGTCAGACCAGCGTTGTACAGAACTTACCACCGGACATTTCCTGTTGAATCTTTGTTTGTAGGCGGAGAGGAAAGAATGCAGTCTTGGTCAGAGGGCCTTATACCCTTGTCGAAAAGGCATGTAGTGGTCAAGAGTGCAATTTCCGCAAGTTGTGAAAAACAGTCTCAGAAAAACAGAGTATGTTGCAGAATCTGATGTCCCTCCGGAAGGAGATCCTCACTCTGAGTTTGTCAGGTTTATTCACTAATGATGGAACATTGGCGAGTAGTATGCTCGGTAATGGAGGACGGGTCGCCCGACATCTCAATCTCACTAAGACCCCCCTACGTCTGTCTCTCCATCAACATCTTTGTTTCCTTCTCTCCAGTAGGACTCCCAGCTAAAAAGAGGACCATTTGCACGTCAGGTAATATAACAACCCAATGTTCATCTCCCAGGACAAACTAGCTAGCAACAGCTGGTCGGTGTAGTCAGTGTAGTCAGCCACTGTAATCAGCATGTTAGTCAGTCTGCCTGCCTGCATGGCTCTCTCTATCACACACACACACACACACAAACACACACACACACACACACGCACACGCACACGCACACGCACACGCACACACGCACACACACACACACACACACACACACACACACACACACACGCACACGCACACGCACACGCACACACACAAACACACACACACACACACACACACACACACACACACACACACACACACACAAACACGCACACGCACACGCACACGCACACGCACACGCACACGCACACGCACACACACACACCTTTTCAACAGCCCTGGCTGGCATACAGTAATAGAGTACAGTAGGATCGGATATAGAATTGCATAGAATAAAATAGAATAACATAGAATAGAACTCTCTAACATTCCACTAGGTACCAAATCCTCGTTATAGGGAAGCACTTGTATATCTTCGTCAACCAGGATAGAAGATCGGGAGAGATGTTTTTTTCTGTCTAACAAAACACCCAACTGGAGAAAGGAAAGAAATAAAGTAGTTAGGACAAAACGCCTTTGGCTACATGCACAGTTTGTCAGAATGTACGTCCGTCATTAAAAAGTTAATTAATCTTAATTAACTTCTCTTTTTTCTCAAAGTTCTTTACGGAGCTGAAATGATTTCCCACACAAGGGGAAGGAAAGGAAGTGGCCTCAGCCTAATGCTGTAATCAGACCACTGCAGGAGGGAAGGCACTGGAGCCGCTGATTGCTTTTCTGACAGAGACTTACGCTCTGACGCGCCACCGCTTCTCTCCCTCAACATTTGAAGAACAATCTACATCGGGCACAGTTTGAAACGGAAGACTGCTAATCCAAAGCAGCAACGAGCTTAAGGCTTTCTCCAATGGGTCTTTCTCCTTTCTCCCCAGCTTTTCCCTCCTTCCCCACTGTTGCTGTGCTGCTGCTGTCGTTCAGACATGACGGAGCCACATAACGGCTAAAGGCTCCTCTCTATGTCCCTGCAGCATGTCATGGCTAGGAGGGGAAGGTCACGGAAAAGTGCATATGTGTGGGGGGGAGGGATATTTGTGTGTGTGTGTGTGTGTGTGTGTGTGTGTTTACATGTGTGCGCATAGATGTGTGTGTACACATGTGTGTCTGTGGGAGACTGGGAGTGATTTCACTCTGTTATATATTTCCATACATCCTCTCTTTCTCTCTCTCTCCCCCCTTTCTCTATCTCTCTCTATCCTCTACCCATCAAGGCTCCACATGAGTGCTTGAGTGGTGCTGGGTATGGCTGTGCGTGTGCTGAATCCCAAATCAGTCCGAGTAGACCAACAACAAAGCATTCTCCCACTGTTTGCAGTATGCTGCTGTTATTGTCGTCCCATAAGCCTGATAGCTCCCACAGTCTCCCTGCCTCAGAGGAACCTATTTCAATGTGCCACATCCACACACCGAAACACCATCGTGATGGGAAGGCTATTCTAACTCTTATCCAAGCCTTCCAATGCGAGCTAAGAGTGAATATTCAGGCTGGACTCTAAGAGTTAGTCTTTCAAACTGCTCAAACTTCTATCCCACACACCTTGTTAAGGGCATTTCGGCCCAGACAAGGTGGCAGGGTGTGTGTGTAAGCACTGAGCATCTCTCCAGATAACAGATGATCTTTTTTGGTTCCCACCGCACCCTATCTGCCTGTAACTATGGAGGAGGTCAAAGAGCAGGGCTCCACGCCCAAGCAGCCAGGGGAATGCTGGGAGTTGGCGGCGGCCATCTTGAGCACAGCGTTATCTCCCTCCCATATGTTCACCCCAGGCAGGTTCATCTCGCAGTAATTGACTTTCTCCCACGGAGCCCCAGCCCATAGCTGGAGGCACAAGTGCACTATACTATTGCACACTGCGCACATCTCCCCAGCATGAGGTCGTGGTGAGCAAGTGTGTGTGCGGGGACGGGGGTTGGGGGGATGTGTGTGTGAGTGGGCGGGCGGGCGGGCGGGTGAGGGGGGCTTTGTGTGTATGTGTGTGTGTGTGTGTGTGTGTGTGTGTGTGTGTGTGTGTGTGTGTGTGTGTGTGTGTGTGTGTCTGTGAGTGTGTCTATGTGTGCCTCTGTGTACCACTATTCATGAATACACCATAATCCCTAAAACGTTCAACTATCCATTGCAGCCAAATCAGTTTCAATAATGACGATCAATGACAACACACCAGTAGTCTGACCTAACTTTATCATCTCTTTACACAAGGATCCTCTCCTCTGGGATCACCATACTGGAGCCTGATCTATGGCAAACAATGGTGCTGAATACCAAAGAGCAGCCTAATATTTCACCTTCCAATCTCTCTCTCTCTACCATTTCCCAAAGTATTTGAGTGACTGGTGCGTCGCCTGTGGCACCTTCCTAGGGCTTCATACAGCGGCCCCTTTGAATTCGGGGGCGTTGATTGTCACCGGCGCTCGTTAACTTGGTTAATTTTATTGAGGGCTGTCAACTTGCGACGGGAGGAAGGCGTTAAATTATTCATATCCTCTTGAAATACAAAAGACAGCTGAGGCGAGGGAGCACCGTTATGTAGGTCATTTCCTCTATCCCTCACACGGCCGCCACAATGGTGGTGAGAAGAGAGAGAGAGAGAGAGAGAGAGAGAGAGAGAGAGAGAGAGAGAGAGAGAGAGAGAGAGAGAGAGAGAGAGAGAGAGAGAGAGAGAGAGAGAGAGAGAGAGAGAGAGAGAGAGAGAGAGAGAGAGAGAGGAAATGGGAGAGCGGAGAGTGAAGAGAGGGGAGAGCGGAGAGTGAAGAGAGGGGAGAGCGGAGAGTGAAGAGAGGGGAGAGATAGAGAGGCGAGAGAGGACAAAGGAGAGAGGAGAGAGAGGACAAAGGAGAGAGGAGAGACAGAGGAGAGAGAGGGGAGAGAGGAGAGAGGAGCTGGAAGAGAGAGACAGAGGAGAGAGAGAGGAGAGAATGGGGAGAGGAGAGAGAGAGAGAGAGAGAGAGAGAGAGAGAGAGAGAGAGAGAGAGAGAGATTAGAGAGAGGAAATGGGAGAGCGGAGAGTGAAGAGAGGGGAGAGATAGAGAGGCGAGAGAGGACAAAGGAGAGAGGAGAGAGAGGACAAAGGAGAGAGAGAGACAGAGGAGAGAGAGGGGAGAGAGGAGAGAGGAGCTGGAAGAGAGAGACAGAGGAGAGAGAGAGGAGAGAATGGGGAGAGGAGAGAGAGAGAGAGAGAGAGAGAGAGAGAGAGAGAGAGAGAGAGAGAGATTAGAGAGAGGAAATGGGAGAGCGGAGAGTGAAGAGAGGGGAGAGATAGAGAGGCGAGAGAGGACAAAGGAGAGAGGAGAGAGAGGACAAAGGAGAGAGAGAGACAGAGGAGAGAGAGGGGAGAGAGGAGAGAGGAGCTGGAAGAGAGAGACAGAGGAGAGAGAGAGGAGAGAATGGGGAGAGGAGAGAGAGATAAAAGAGGAGAGAGGAGAAGGGAGAGAGAGAGGAGAGGGAGGAGAGAGGAGAGAGAGGACATAAGAGAGAGGAGAGAGATGAGATAGAGAGAGACAGAGGAGACAAAAGAGAGTGAGAGAGAGGAGATAGGGAAGAGGAGATAGAAGAGAGAAGAGAGAGGAGAGTGGGGAACGAAGAGCGAGAAGAGAGAGGAGAGAGAGTTGAGAGGTGTTAGAAAAGAGGAGAGAGGAGAGACAGAGGAGAGAGTGGAGAGAGGAGAAAGAGGACAGAGAGATAGGAGAGAGGAACAGAGAGATAGGAGAGAGGGGGAGAGAGGAGAGAGAGGGGAGGGGAGAGAGGAGAGAGAGGAGAGGGAAGCGAGGAGAGAGGAAATAGAGGAGAGAGGAGAGAAAGGAGAGAGGAGAGAGAAGAAAGGGAGACAGAGGAGAGAGGGGAGAGAGGAGAGATGAGAGAGTGGAGAGAGGAGGATGAGAGAGGGGAGAGAGGGAAGTGAGGATAGAGGAGAGAGAGGAGAGAGAAGAGAGAAGAGAGAAGAGAGAGGAGAGACAGGAGAGAGGAGAGGACTTAGAAGTGAGAGAGGGGAGAAAGGGAGGAGAGAGGAGAGAGGAGAGAGAGGACATAGGAGAGAGATGAGAGAGAGAAACAGAGGAGAGAGAAGAGAGAGAGAGGAGAGGGGAGAGAGGGAAGTGAGGAGAGAGGCAAGAGAGGAGAGAGAAGAGAGAGGAGAGACAGGAGAGACGAGAGAGATGAGAGATAGAGACAGAGGACAGAGAAGAGAGAGAGGGGAGAGGAGATGGGACAGAGAAGAGAGAGGAGAGAGAGAAGATCAAGGAGATAGGAGAGAGGGGAGAGAAGAGAGAGATGAGAGAGAGAGGAGAGAAAAGAGAGAGGAGAGAGATGAGAAAGAGGAGAGAGAAGAGAGAGGGAGATAGAAGCGAGAGAGAGAGCAGAGACAGAAAGGAGAGAGAGGAGAGAGAGAAAGAGAGGAGACATAGAGAGGAGAGAGAGAAAATGAGAGAGGAGTTTGTAGAGAGGAGAGAGACGAGACGAGAGAGTAAAGAGGAGAGAAAGATGAGAGAAAAGAGAGAGGAGAGAAGAGAAAAAAGACAAAGGAGAGAGATGACAGAGAGGAGAGAGAAGAGAGAGAATAGAGATGGAGAGGAGAGACAGAGGAGAGGGAAAAAGAGGAGAGAGAGAGGTGAGAGAGAGGAGAAAGAAGAGCAAGAAGAGAGAGGAGAGAGGCCAGAGAAGATAGGATAGAGGAAAGAGGAGCGAGGAGAGAGGAGATTGGATAGAGGAAAGAGGAGAGAGAAGAGAGAAGAGAGGAAAGAGGAGAGAGGAGAGAGGAAAGAGGAGACAGGATAGAGGAAAGAGGAGAGAGAAGAGAGGAGAGGAGATAGGATAAAGAAGAGAGGGGAGAGAAGAGATAGAAGAGAGAAAGAGAGGAAAGAGAGGAAAAAGAAGAGCGAGAAGAGAGAGGAGAGAGGGTGAGAGAAGAGAGGAGATATGATAGAGGAAAGAGGAGAGAGGAGAGAGAGGGGAGAGGAGATAGGATAGAGGAAAGAGGAAAGAGGAGAGATGGGAGAGAGGAGAGAGAAGAGAGGAGAGAGGATAAAGGAAAGAGGAGAGAGGAAAGAGGAGAGAGGCTAGAGAAGATAGGAGATAGGATAGAGGAAAAGGATAGAGGAGAGAAGAGAGGGGAGAGATGAGAGGGAAGAGATGAGATAGGATAGAGGAAAGAGGAGAGGAGAGAGGCGAGAGAAGAGAGAAGATAGAGGAAAGAGGAGAGAGGAAAGAGATAGAGCGAGGAGAGAGGAGAGAGAGGCGAGAGAAGAGAGAGGGGAGAGAGGCGAGAGAAGAGAGGAAAGAGGAGAGAGGAAAGATGAGAGATGAGAGAGAGGCGAGAGAAGAGGGGAGAGGAAAGAGGAAAGAGGAGTGAGAAGAGAGGAGATAGGATAGAAAAGATAGGAGATAGGAAATAGGGAAGAGGAGAGAGGGGAGAGAGGAGAGAGAGGAGAGCAAGGAGATATTAGAGAGAGAAGAGAGAGAGAGAGAGAGAGGGGTAGAGGAGAGAAATATGAGATAGATGAGAGAGAGAGGAGATAGGAGTGAAAAGATATTGGAGAGAGGAGAAATAGGAGAGAGAAGAGAGAGAAGAGACAGAGAGGAGAGAGAGGAGAGGAGATAGAGGAAAGAGGAGAGAGGAGAGAGAGGCGAGAGAAGAGAGGGGATAGGATAGAGGAAAGAGGAGAGAGGAGAGGACAGTGGAGAAAGAGTACAGAGGAGAGAGGGGATAGGATAGAGAAAGGAGAGAGAGGAGAGAGGCGAGACGAGAGGAGAGAGTAGAGAAGAGATAAGATAGAGGAAAGAGGATAGAGAAGAGAGGAGATAGGATAGAGGAGATAAGAGAGAGGGGAGAGTGGAGATAGAAGAGAGAGGAGAGAGAGGGAGATGACAGACAGAAAAAAAAGAGATGAGAGAGAGATGCGAGAGAGAGAGAGAGAGAGAGAGAGAGAGAGAGAGAGAGAGAGAGGAGAAAAAACAGCGAGAAGAGAGAAAAGAGAGGATAGAGGAGAGAGGAGAGCGGGGCGAGAGGATAGAGGAAAGAGGAGAGAGAAGAGAGGAGATAGGATAGAGAAGAGAGGAGAGAGGGGAAGAGGATAGAGGAGAGAGTAGAGAGGGGAGAAAGGAGAGAGAGGAGAGAGAGAGATCAGCGAGAGAGAGGAGAGAGGAGAAAGAAGAGAGAGGAGAGTGGAGAAAGAGTACAGAGGAGAGTGAGCTGAGATAATATATAGAGAGAAGAGATAGAGAGGAGAGATAGAGAGGAGAGAGAGAAAGGAGATAGGATAGAGGATAGAGGAGAGAGGGGAGAGTGGATAGTGGAGATAGAAGAGAGAGGAAAGAGAGGGATGGGAGAGACAGAGAGGAAAGAGAAAGCGAGGAGAGAGAGGCGAGAGAGACAGGAGAAAGAAGAGCAAGAATGGAGAGGAGAGGGAGGCGAGAGAAGAGAGGAGATAGGATAGAGGAAAGAGGGGAGAGAAGATACGATAGAGGAAAGAGGTGAGAGGAGAGAGGAGATATAAGAGAGGAGTTTGGAGAGAGAGGAGAGAGGAGAGAGTAGAGAGGAGATAGGATAGAGGAAGGAGGATAGGAGAGAGGAGAGAGGGGAGAGAAGAGAGGATAGAGGATAGAGGAAAGAGGATAGAGGAGAGAGGGGAGAGTGGAGATATGAGAGAGAGGGAGAGGAAAGACAGAGCGGAGAAAGAAAGAGAGGAGATAAAGAGAGGCGAGAGAGATAGGAGAAAGGATAGAGAACAGAGGAGAGAGGAGATAGGATAGAGGAAAGAGGAGAGAGGAGAGGGGAGATAGGATAGAGGAAAGAGGAGAGAGGAAATAGGAGAGAGGAGATAGGATAGAGGGGAGAGTGGAGATAGGAGAGAGAGGGAGAGGAAAGACAGAGAGGAGATAGAGAGAGGCGAGAGAGAGAGGAGAAAGGTTAGAGGATATAGGAGAGAGGAGATATTATAGAGAAAAGAAGAGAGAGGAGATAGGATAGAGGAGAGAGGAGATAGGATAGAGGAGAGAGGAAATAGGATAGAGGAGATAGGAGAGTGGAGATAGGAGAGAGAAGAGAGTGGAGATAGGAGAGAGAGGGAGAGGAAAGACAGAGAGGAGAAAGAAAGAGAGGAGAAAGGATAGAGGATAGAGGAGAGAGGAAAATTTATAGAGGAAAGAGGAGAAAGGAGATAGGAGGGAGGAGATAGGAGATAGGACAGAGGATAGAGGTAAGAGGAGCGAGAAGAGAGGAGATAGGAGAGAGAGAAGAGAGAAGAGAGAGGATAGAGGACTTAGAAGTGAGAGATAGAGGAGAGAGATGAGAGAAGAGAGAAAGTAGAGAGGGAGGAGAGAGGAGAGAGAGGACATAGGAGAGAAGAGGGAGATGAGAGAGAAGAGAGAGAGAGAGGGGAGAGGCGAGAGGATAGAGAAGAGGAGATCAAGCAGTTAGGAGAGAGGAGAGAGAAGAGATAGAGGAAAGAGGAGAGAGGATAGAGGAGAGAGGAGAGAGGAGATAGGATAGAGAAAAGAGGAGAGAGGAGAGAGGAGATAGGATAGAGGAAATAGAAGAGAGGATAGAGGAAAGAGAAGAGAGGAGAAAGGATAGAGAAGAGGAGATAGGAAAGAGGATAGAGGATAGAGGAGAGAGGAGAGGGGAGAGAGGAGAGAAAGCAAGAGAGAGGAGAGGGGAGAGAGGAGAGAGGAGAGAGGAGAGAGGAGAGAGGAGAGAGGAGAGACGAGAGAGCGAAGAGAGGACCACACACTACCTCCTCTATCACAACCACACACTACCTGCTCTATCACAACCACACCCTACCTCCTCTATCACAACCACACACTACCTCCTGAATATAATTCACCACACTGAATAGATTTCACCACACTGAATAGAATTCACCATACTGAATATATTTCACCACACTGAATAGAATTCACCATACTGAATAGATTTCACCATACTGAATATAATTCATCACACGGAATAGTCTTCATCACACTGAATAGTCTTCACCATACTGAAAATAATTCACCACACTGAAAATACTTCACCATACTGAATAAACTTCACCATACTGAATAGATTTCACCACACTGAATAGACTTCACCACACTGAATAAACTTCACCACACTGAATAGTCTTCACCACACTGAATAGTCTTCACCACACTGAATAGACTTCACCACACTGAATAGTCTTCACCACACTGAATAGTCTTCACCACACTGAATAGATTTCACCACACTGAATCGTCTTCACCACACTGAATAGTCTTCATCACACCGAATAGTCTTCATCACACCGAATAGACTTCACCACACTGAATAGACTTCACCACACTGAATAGAATTCACCACACTGAATATTCTTCATCACACTGAATAGACTTCACCACACTGAATAGAATTCGCCACACTGAATAGTCTTCACCACACTGAATAGATTTAACCACACTGAATAGGCTTCAGCACACTGAATAGAATTCACCACACTGAATAGTCTTCATCACACTGAATAGAGTACACCACACTGAATAATCTTCACCACACTGAATAGATTTCAACACATTGAATAGTCTTCACCACACTGAATAGTCTTCACCACACTGAATAGTCTTCACCACACTGAATAGACTTCATCACACTGAATAGTTTTCACTCCACTGAATAGTCTTCACTGCACTGAATAGTCTTCACCACACTGAATAGTCTTCACCACACTGAATAGACTTCATCACACTGAATAGTTTTCACTCCACTGAATAGTCTTCACTGCACTGAATAATCTTCACCACACTGAATAGATTTCAACACATTGAATAGCTTCGCCACACTGAATAGACTTCACCACACTGAATAGTCTTCACTGCACTGAATAGTCTTCACACACTGAAAATAATTCACCACACTGAATAGTTTTCACCACAATGAATAGTCTTTAACACACGGAATAGACTTCACCACACTGAATAGTCTTCACCACACGAAATAGACTTCACGACACGGAATAGACTTCACCACACTGAATAGCTTCGCCACACTGAATAGATTTCACCACACTGAATAGTCTTCACTACACTGAATAGTCTTCACTACACTGAATAGTCGTCACCACACTGAATAGTCTTCACCACACTGAATAGACTTCACCACACTGAATAGATTTCACCACACTGAATAGACTTCACCACACTGAATAGTCTTCACCACAATGAATATTCTTCCCCACACTAAATAGACTTCACCACACTGAATAGCTTCGCCACCCTGAATAGTTCACTACACTGAATAGTCTTCACCACACTGAATAGTCTTCATCACACTGAAAATAACTCACTACACTGAATAGTCACCACACTGAATAGTCTTCACCACACTGAATAGATTTCAACACATTGAATAGTCTTCACCACACTGAATAGTCTTCACCACACTGAATAGACTTCACTACACTGAATGGACTTCACTACACTGAATGGACTTCACCGCACTGAATAGACTTCACCACACTGAATAGACTTCAGCACACTGAATAGTCTTCACTGCGCTGAATAGACTTCACCACACTGAATAGATTTCACCACACTGAATAGTCTTCCCTACACTGAATAGTATTCACTACACTGAATAGTCGTCACCACACTGAATAGTCTTCACCCCACTGAATAGTCTTCACCACAATGAATAGATTTCCTCCACACTGAATAGACTTCACCACACTGAATAGTCTTCACCACAATGAATAGTCTTCCCCACACTGAATAGTCTTCACAACACTGAATAGTCTTCACCACACGGAATAGACTTCACCACACTGAATAGCTTCGCCACCCTGAATAGTTCACTACACTGAATAGTCTTCACCACACTGAATAGTCTTCACCACACTGAAAATAATTCACTACACTGAATAGTCTTCACCACACTGAATAGAATTCACCACACTGAATAGTCTTCACCACACTGAATAGTCTTCACCACACTGAATAGATTTCACCACACTGAATAGTCTTCACCACACTGAATAGTCTTCATCACACCGAATAGACTTCACCACACTGAATAGAATTCACCACACTGAATAGTCTTCACCACACTGAATAGAATTCACCAAACTGAATTGTCTTCACCACACTGAATAGACTTCACCACACTGAATAGTCTTCACCACACTGAATAGATTTCACCACACGGAATAGTCTGCACAATACTGAATAGAATTCACCACACGGAATAGACTTCACCACACTGAATAGTCTTCACCACACTGAATAGTCTTCACCATACTGAAAATAATTCACCACACTGAATAGATTTCACCACCACCACCTTCACTCCACCATTCACCATTGGTATTACCTTATAGACAACCACTCAACATCAGAGTGCACCCTACTGTAAGGAAGACTAATAGAATAGGGTGCTTCTTTGTTAATTTCTCTCTATTCTTCCCTCACTCTTTCTCTTTCTCTCTCCCCTTTCTTTCTGTCAATTTATCACTCATTCCTTTTTGCCTGTAAAACAGCGTGCCTGTATTCCCCTCCCTCGATGGGGGGCGTCTCTCGTCTCGGTAGGAACAGGCAGCCATTTTGGCTCGTGGCAGGGAACCTGATGGCGTAAATACGGCTGCCATCAATTATTCTCAGGATCCCCGTGGCGACAGAGCCTCTGATCCTAGCAGCAGGCACCACTCACAGGCACATTTAGAGACAGACTCACTGGCTGGGTCTAACGCACTAAAATTACTGGGGAGGAGAGGGAGATGGGGGGGGGGGGGGACTTGCAGTTTGATTACAATACAGCGACTTTGGCTGAAGGACACAGACTGACAGGGACGTCACCTGAAACAGATACTAAGACATATTCCAATACATATCAATGTTTTAGTTGATCTTCCTACATAATTTATTTCACCTTTATTTAACCAGGTAGGCCAGTTGAAAACAAGTTCTCATTTACAACTGCGACCTGGCCAAGATACAGCAAAGCAGTGCGACAAAAACAACAACACAGAGTTACACATGGGATAAACAAACGTACAGTCAATAACACAATAGAAAAATCTGTTTACAGTGTGTGCAAAAGAAGTAAGGAGGTAAGGCAATTAATAGGCCAATAGTAGCAAAGTAATTACAATTTAGAAATTTACACTGGAGTGATATATGTGCAGATGAGGATGTGTAAGTAGAAATACTAGTGTGCAAAAGAGCAGAAAAACAAAAACAAATTTGGGGATGAGGTAGGTAGTTGGTTGGATGGGCTATTTACAGACGGGCTGCACAGCTGCAGCGATCAGTAAGCTGCTCTGACAGCTGACGCTTAAAGTTAGTAAGGGAGATATAAACCTCCAGTGATTTTTGCAATTCGTTCCAGTCATTGGCAGCAGAGAAGTGGAAGGAAAGGTGGCCAAAGGAGGTGTTTTCTTTGGGGGTGACCAGTGAAATATACCTGCTGGAGCGCGTGCTACGAGTGGGTGTTGCTATGGTGACCAGTGAGCTGAGATAAGGCGGAGCTATACCTAGCAAAGCCTGGAGCCAGTGGGTTTGGCAACGAATATGTAGCGAGGACCAGCCAACGAGAGCATACAGGTCGCAGTGGTGGGTATTATATGGAGCTTTGGAGACAAAACGGATGGCACTCTGATAGACTGCATCCATTTTGCTGAGTAGAGTGTTGGAGGCTATTTTGTAAATGACATCGCCGAAGTCGAGGATCGTTAGGATAGTCAGTTTTACGAGGGTCAGTTTGGCAGCATGAGTGAAGGAGGCTTTGTTGCGAAATAGGAAACCGAATCTAGATTTAACTTTGGATTGGAGATGCTTAATGTGAGTCTGGAAGGAGAGTTTACAGTCTAACAAGACACCTAGGTATTTATAATTGTCCACATATTCTTAGTCAGAACCGTCCAGAGTAGTGATGCTAGTCGGGCGGGCAGGTGTGGGCAGCAATCGGTTGAAGAGCATGCATTTTCTTTTACTTGCATTTAAAAGCATTTGGAGGCCACTTAAGGAGAGTTGCGTAGCATTGAAGCTCGTATGGCGGTTTGCTAACACAGTGTCCAAAGAAGGGCCAGATGTATACAGAATGGTGTCGTCTGCGTAGAGGTGGATAAAAAAATCACCAGCAGCAAGAGCGACATCATTGATATATACAGAGAAAAGAGTTGGCCCGATAATTGAACCCTGAGGAACCCCCATAGAGACTGCCAGAGGTCTGGACAACAGGCCCTCCAATTTGACACACTGAACTCTATCTGAGAAGTCTTTGGTGAACCAGGCGAGGCAGTCATTAGAGAAACCAAGGCCGTTGAGTATGCCGATAAGAATACGGTGATTGACATGGTAGAAAGCCTTGGCCAGGTCGATGAAGACGGCTGCACAGTATTGTCTTTTATCGATTGCGGTTAGGATATCGTTTAGGACCTTGAGAGATGTTTCGTCGTCGTTCATTTTGTCGGTTTATTGTTTTGTTCGTTTGTTAAAGTATTCTATTAAAATGGATTGTCACGTTCCTGACCTGTTTTCCTTTTTCTTGTATTTATTTAGTTGGTCAGGGCGTGAGTTGGGTGGGCTTGTCTATGTTTGATTTTCTATGTTGGGATGTTTGTGTTCGGCCGGGTATGATTCTCAATCAGAGACAGCTGTCAATCATTGTCCCTGATTGAGAATCATACTTAGGCAGCCTGGGTTTCACGTGTGTTTTGTGGGTGTTTGTTTTCCGTGTAGTCGTTGTGCCACACAGGACTGTTTGTCGGTTTGATTTTCTATTTGTTATCTTGCTTCATATAGTGTTCAGTTCGATGCTAATAAATTATGGACACTAACCAATCCGCGTATTGGTCCGATCCTTCTCGCCTCTCCTCGTCCGAGGAGGAGGAATATGAAAGCCGTAACATGGATAATCGTCACTTTGCATTTTGGTCCTCCTCTCTTTCGCCCGACGAAGAACGTTACAACACCTTAGCCAAATACATTTAAACTCAGTTTTTCACAATTCCTGACATTTAATCATAGTAAAAATTATCTGTCTTAGGTTAGTTAGGATCCCCACTTTATTTGAAGAATGTGAAATATCAGAATAATAGAGAGAATTATTTATTTCAAATTTTATTTCTTTCATCACATTCCCAGTGGGTCAGAAGTTAACATACACTCAATTAGTATTTGGTAGCATTGCCTTTAAATTGTTTATCTTGGGTCAAACGTTTTGGGTAGCCTTCCACAAGCTTCCCAGAATAAGTTGGGTGAATTTTGGCCCATTCCTCCTGACAGAGCTGGTGTAACTGAGTCAGGGTTGTATGCCTCCTTGCTCGCACACGCTTTTTCAGTTCTGCCCACAAATTTTCTACAGGCTTGAGGTCAGGGCTTTGTGATGGCCACTCCAATACCTTGACTTTGTTGTCCTTAAGCCATTTTGCCACAACTTTGGAAGTATGCTTGTGGTCATTGTCCGTTTGGAAGACCCATTTGCGACCAAGCTTAAACTTCCTGACTGATGTCTTGAGATGTTGCTTCAAATATCCACATAATTTCCGTTCCTCATGATCCCATCAATTTTGTGAAGTGCACCAGTCCCTCCTGCAGCAAAGCACCCCCACAACATGATGCTGCCACCCCCGTGCATCACGCCCTGACCATAGAGAGCCCTCGGTTCTGAGGGAGAATGTGTTTTGGACATGGGAGGAAATCATGGGAGGACACGAGACCCTTCATTGGCGGGAGTTGCCAAGGAGCATGGAAGGACAGCGACGACACCGGGGACCACGGCCACAGAAACCCCAAGATTTTTTTTTTGGGGGGGGGGGGGGGGGGGGTCGAGCCGAGGAGAGTGCCAGAGCCCGCCTGGGAGTTGATAGAACAATGTGAGGAAGGATACCGGAGAGAGGGGCTAGCAAGGAGTAGGCTGCAGCGCAGGCGGGCTGAAGAGCGGGTCATCAGTCCGGTGCCATCTGTGCCGGCTCCACACACCAGATCTCCAGTGCGCCTCCCCAGCCCGGTATGTCCTGTGCTGGTTCCTCGCACTCGCCATGAGGAGCGTGTCGTCATTCCGCTGCCAAAGGGGGGGGGACATGGAGCTGGCGGCTGAGCCAGAGGGAGGCGATGGAGAAGTTGGGAGAGAGAGATATGAGAGAAATGTTATGTAGGTGTGTTCTGCATGGCATCTGACCTGAAGAGCCTGTCAGCAGTCTGGTGAGTCCTGTGCCAGCTCTCCGTACCCTTCCTGAAGTGCGTGTCACCAGTCCGGTGAAACCTGTGCCTGCTCCACGCATCAGGCCTCCAGTGCGCCTTCCCAGTCCGGTACGTCCTGTGTCAACTCCCCGCACTCTCCCTGAAGTGCGTGTCACCAGTCCGGTGCCACCTGTGCGGGCTCCACGCACCAGGCCTCCAGTGCGCCTCCCCAGTCCGGTACTTCCTGTGCCAGCTCCCCGCACTCTCCGTGAAGTGCGTGTCACCAGTCCAGTGTCACCTGTGCCGGCTCCATGCACCAGGACTCCAGTGCATCTCCCCAGTCCGGTACGTCCTGTGCCAGCTCCAAGGCCGGAGTCTTCCTCTGCACCGGTGCCCAGTCCAGGCACGGTGTCCAGTCCCGCTCCAGGGCAGGAGACTTCCTCTGCGCCGATGCTCAGTCCAGGAACGGTGTCCAGTCCCGCTCCAGGGCAGGAGACGTCCTCTGCGCCGATGCCCAGTCCAGGCACGGTATCCAGTCCCGCTCCAAGGCCGGACTCTTCCTCTGCGCCGGTGCCCAGTCCAGGCACGGTGTCCAGTCCCGCTCCAGGGCAGGAGACTTCCTCTGCGCCGATGCCCAGTCCAGGCACGGTGTCCAGTCCCGCTCCAAGGCCGGACTCTTCCTCTGCGCCGATGCCCAGTCCAGGCACGGTGTCCAGTCCCGCTCCAAGGACGGACTCTTCCTCTACGCCGATGTCCAGTCCAAGCACGGTATCCAGGCCCGCTCCAAGGCCGGAGCCTTCCCCTTCGCCGATGCCCAGTCCAGGCTCGGCGTCCAACCCAGCTCTAGGGCCGGAGTCCTCTGCGCCGGTGCCCAGTCCAGGCGCGGCGTTCAACACAGCTCCATGGCCGGAGCCTTCCCCTTCGCCGATGCCCAGTCCAGGCACAGCGGCCAACCCAGCTCCATGGCTGGAGCTCTCCTCTGCGCCAGAGCCCAGTCCGGGCGCGGCGTCCAACCCAGCTCCTTGGCCGGAGTCTGTAACAGTTTGGGTCTAGAGTGTCTCCCCCTTTGAAGAGGGGGATGACCGCGGCCGCTTTCCAATCTTTAGGAATCTTAGACGAATGAATCAGACATAGGATGATTCTGTGGATGCAGAGCCAAATGAAAGTCAGGAACGGACTTCAGAGATGGAGAAAGAAAAAGAGAAGAGAATCGTGAACAGTCTGAGATCGTAGGAGGTTGTTTAACATTTAATAAAGATCCATGATCTCCGTTCAATCACTGGGGAGCTGTGAGGAAGCCCAGACTGCTGGAGCTCCAGTGTTGACAGAGATGCTAGCGGAATGCTAATGAAAGAGGAAGGGTTGTAACTCAAGGGCAAAGATTAACGTGAATCCGCTACTATCCCTGCTCGCCAATCCACCCCCAGGACCAACCAGGTCCATGTCGATAGAGAGGAATTACCATTTACCCACACAAATATGTTTCACTAGTGTGAACCAATATAATCGATGGAGCCGAGGAGAAAACTGATCGTCATTGACCTTTGACAAAACAAAAACTCATCACATGATGATGAGGGAAGGATGTTTCAGTCTTATGGCAAAGACAGGATCCTGCCTGCTGTATTCCTTTGGTTCTCTTTAGTAGTCAAATACCTACATGGAGCTTCCATCCTACCTCTTCATGTCAAATCCTTATATTTCCTTGGCATCTGAGGAGTTGTCCTCTGCTGAAACCACTGCCAGCCAAGTGAAAACAGTGAGACAAAAGAGAGAGTCGGGGATTTTAGGGATGGCATAGAAGGGGTTCCTTACAGAGTGAATGAGTGACACGGACAGGAGCCAAAAAGCAGTGAGACTCTTACGTCTCTGTAACTTATTGAGGATAAATATCATACTTTAATCTAATTCAAACTTTAAAAGAGGAGCGGGA